>NW_026574964.1:0-71032 GCF_905146905.1 Nyctereutes procyonoides | reverse complement strand
CCTGGGCCCTTACCTATAACCGTCGGCGCTTACAGGCTCCCTGCGAGGCGCTAGCTTCTCTCTCTGCCTGTGTCCCTGCCTCTCTCTGTGTGTCTGTCATGAATAAATAAATAAAATATTAAAAAAAAACAAGAGTCATTCATTTTATCTATATTTTCAGAACATATTAAAGAAAACAAAGATAGGGACGCCTGGATGGCTCAGTAGTTGGGCGTCTGCCTTGGGCTCAGGGCAGACGCCCTGAGGCATGAACCTAGAGTCCCAGGATCAGGGAGCCTGCTTCTCCCTCTGTCTATGTCTCTGCCTCTCTCTCTGTGTCTCTCGTGAATAAATAAATAAAAATCATAAATAAATAAACAAACAAACAAACCAAGATATTTTTAAGATGACCATGAAACCATTATTACTCTCAAAAAATAATTTCCTTTAGGGGTGCCTGGATGGCACAGTCAGTTAAGTGTCCAATTCTTGGTTTCAGCTTAGGCTCTGGTCTCAGGGTCATGAGATTGAGCCCCACGTCAGGCTCTGTACTCAGCATGGAGTCTGCTTAAAACTCTCACCCCTTCTGTGCCTCCCTGCCACATTCTCTCTCAAATAAATAAACTTTTTAAAAATTATTATTTCCAGGCAGCCCGGGTGGCTCAGCGGTTTAGCGCTGCCTTTGGCCTAGGATGTGATCCTGAAGACCAGGGATCAAGTCCCATGTCGGGCTCCCTGCATGGAGCCTGCTTCTCTCTCTGCCTGTGTCTGTGCCTCTCTCTCTCTCTCTCTCTCTGTGTCTCTCATGAATAAATGGATAAAATCTTTAAAAATAAATAAGTAAATAAATAAAAATAATTATTTCCCTTAATGTCATCTGATATTACAACATTCCATTTTCCCTCACTGTCTCTTAAAATTTAATAATTACATTTAGAACAGGATTCAAACAAGATCCATGTCATTGCATTTGGTTGATATGTCTCAAGTGTCTCTTAATCTATATATTTCACCTCCTTTTTCCACCTTGTCATTTATCTTAAAAAGTAGGTCATTTAATCTGTACCATTTTCCACATTCTGGATTTTACTAATTGTAACCCTATGATGTGGTTTAACATATTCTTTAGCCTCTATTTCCTACAAACCAGACCTACAGGCTCAATCAAATTCAGGTTCAATTTTTTGGCATGAACACTTTATAGGTGGTACTATGTGCTAGGACTTTTATTATGTTACTTCAGGAGGTACATGATTCTTGGCTTTTGATTACTGTAAAAAAACAATGTAATAAATACCGAAAAAACTTTAGAGAATAAAAAAATTTAGAAAACTATTAAAATTTGGGAAAAGAAAATTTGTCACCCAAATTCCTATCCTTACTGGTCTATTCACAAAAATCTTAGTGCCTTCCTGAGATTATTTCATTTGCTAATAGAACAAGGGTTTATTGGCCAGTTACAATATGCAAGTACTGTTCCTGGAGATGTAGGTACAACAAAACAAAGCCTGTCCTCATAGATCTTCCATTCTAGTTGCAGTAAGACAGTTAACTGAGAATTAAATAAGAACATATGGGAATAAGAGCTAAGGATAAAAATAAAGCCCAGTAACAGGGATGGGAACTGCTGTGTGTATGTGGAGGGGGGTTGTATACAGATTAGCCAGAAAAGGCCTCACTAAGAAGGTGACATTGGCAGACAGTTGCATGTGAGGAAACACACTGCGCAACAATTGGGGAGAAGAACATTCCAGCAGAGGGAGCAGAGAGGGCAGACTCTGAGTAGGACCCTGTCTGGTGTTTCTGAAGGTCAGTGAACAGGCTGTGGGTTAAGCACTAGTGGAAGAGGTCAGACAGGCAGGTAGGAACCTATAGTTGATCTTAAGTCTTCATCTTTTATTCTGAATAAGAGCTTCAGCAATAGCTTTTTGGTACAGTCCTGCCAGGATATCAAAGAACAAGCAACCTGTGTGTGGCAGGAATGTGGGTCTTTTCATTATGTGTTTCACTTTTTAGAAAAGGAGTACAAGAAAAGATGGGGGACAATAGCCTTGTTGTGAAAGGTTTGGTAACACAACTCTTGTGATCCCAGGGCTTCTGACGCAGCACAGGTAACCAAGACGAAAATACCACATTAAGTCAGAAGGCTAGGTTTCTACTACCAGTTCTCTTTTTTTAACTGAATGATCTCAGGCCAAGCCCTCAACCTGAACCTAGGGTTCCTTCTCTGTCACCCACTCTACCAGTCTCTTCGGGTTATTGTCAGAATAAAAGTAAATGCTACTTGGGAAAATGTTCACAATCTGAGATGCTTTGTACCAATGTGAGAATTATTAATCCAGACCTAATGTGATTTTAAAAAGAAAAACCACCGACAAAGAGAACTCTGATTTGCTACTAAATCACTATTCCTCAGATAAGCTACATATCAAACAAATTCTCAGTAAAGGCGAAATTGGATTCAGCTACGATACCAGATGGCTTTCATTCTCACCACTGACTCAACTCTGAAATAATTATGTTTCAGTATGGTAATTATAAGCCAAGCTATACAAACATTCTGTAAACATAAATTTTAAGAAGATGAAAACTTCAATATGTAAAAAGGTAAGGACTGTTGAAAAAAAACTTGAGGCAATGAGAATGAAAAGAAAAAGGTCCTCTTCTAGATCCTGATAAAAGTAAATGTTTACTATGAAAGTCATTCAAATATTTTAAATATTTTTAAATTTTTCACGTCAGGCAATATTTTAGACTTACTGCGTATTTGCATTTTGGGTTTCCAACATGGGTGACTGGAAAGAGATCCCCTGCCTGGGTGGTTTAGCAGTTAAGTGCCTCCCTTTGGCCCAGGGTATGATCTGGAGTCTCAGGATTGAGTCCCACAATGGGCTCCCTGCAAGGAGCCTGCTTCTCCCTCTGCCTATGTCTCTGCCTCTCTCTCTATCTCTAATGAATAAACAAAATCTTTAAAAAAAAAATTTTTTTTAAAGAAAAGTTTTAGTTTAAAAGTCTAAGTCTTTGTTGACATAAAATAGATTTTTAAAAATGAGCTGGAAAACACAATAGCTAACTGAAAATGAAAATTTAGCATTAACTTTCATTCTTGCATCTGTACTTTCCATGTATCTGGGTTTTTTTTTTTTTAAATTTTGTTTTAAATTTATTTATTTATGATAGTCACACACACAGAGAGAGAGAGAGAGAGAGAGAGAGAGAGAGAGGCAGAGACACAGGCAGAGGGAGAAGCAGGCTCCATGCACTGGGAGCCCGATGTGGGACTCGATCCCGGGTCTCCAGGATCGCGCCCTGGGCCAAACCGCTGCGCCACCCAGGGATCCCGTATCTGGGTTTTTTAACTGATGGTTTAATTTGCCAGAATGAGAAAGAACATTATGCTTTTATGACTGAGTCTCATGGAAACATAAAATAAATGGACCCCAATGCCACACTATTGAGGACTTTTTGATCACTCTTTGTAATCATCATGAGTAAGTTTTATGCTTTTTCTAAAGCAATTTTTTTCCAGTTGTCATTTCCTGCTTCTCTGGCTCTGATGATTCATAAAGTAGGCTATAAATCCCCTTTAGCTCTTGTTTTTATTTAGCTGAAAAGTTGAGGGATAAGGGAGAGGAGGATTATTTATAAATCATGTATCTCTCTGGAAACACAACTTGTATTTTCTTTAATCTTATTTACTTGACTCCAAATATGACAACTTTGAAGTACAAAGAGAAATATACTTGAAGTTACTCTCCTTTATTGAATGTAAGGGGCAATAGGTGCAGCTTTCCAATTTATTTTTTGAATATCACCCACCACCAACCATCACCATACTAAAAAACATTAAACTATCAAAGAACCAATTTAGCTTATTATTTTATACCTTTGACAAACGTTTAGTGAGTGGCTACTATGCCCCGGGTGCCCTATTCTAACTAAGGAGACAGAAGTAAACAAAACAAACCCCTGCCTTCATGGAATTTAAGTCCTATAAGGGTAAAAAGAAGAAATTTTACAGAATGTTAGATAAAAGCTATGCGGGGGTGCAGGAGAGGGGACAGGAAGGGGAAATAAAGAGTGTGCTGGGTGTAATGGTGTTGCCATTGTCATTTTAAATAGGGCTGTCTGGAAATGCCTCTTTTAAAAGGTGGTATTTTAATTAAGATCTGTAAGCCAAGCAATTATCAGGGGTAGAACTTTCCAGGCAGAGGGAACAAGCATAAAAGCTCAGGCAGGAGAGTATGTTTTATGTTGAAGAAGAGGCCAGAATGACCATGAGTGCCTGAGTGGCTCAATCAGTTAAGTATCCAACTCTTGATCTCTGCTCAGGTCTTGATCTTAGGGTTGTGAATTCAAGCCCCACATTGGGCTGGGTGTGGAGCCTACTTAAAAAACAAAAACCAAAAAAAAACCCAAGAGGCCAGACTGACCAGAGTAAAAGGATTAAGATAGAAAAGCGTAGACAACAATTTTTCTAAGGTTCCTTTAGGGCTTTTCACCAAGACACTCTGAGGTATAATTATTTTGTAGATTTAGCAAATGCCATAGATATCATCTCCTGACTGCTTGGAGTTCATAACCTTTGTTGAGCCATAGACTCCCTTTGGCAGCTGATGAAGCCCATGAATATCCTTCTCAGAGTAATGCTTTTAAATGAGTAAAATAAAAAATATAAAATTATACAAGAAACTAATTATAATGAAATAAAGTTCTAGCCATAGGCCTCCAAGGGTCGCGGAGGGTCAGCAATTAAAAGCTCCTGAATACACACAAGAGAACTTCCTGGAGTGATAGAAATATTCTATATCTTGACTGTGTTACCCAGATATATATACACTTTGTCAAAACTCATTGACTTGCACGCTCAAGATCTCTGCATTTCACTGTATGTAAATTATGCCTCAACTCAAAAAGAAGCCTTTGATGTATTCTGTTTTTTGTTTTTTTTTTTTAAGATTTTATTTTTAGGGGCTAGTTCAATCAAAGACCCACCCACTCACAAGCACAAATCATTTGTGATTTTACTTTGCTACTATTAACTATGTCCATTCTAAGTGATTGAGTTGTTTTTAGAGGCTGGATGAAAAGGTCAAGTGCGGGACTCCTGGGTGGCTCAGTGGTTGAGGTCTGCTTTGGATTAGGGCAAGATAATGGGGTCCTGGGATTGAGTCCTGCATCAGGCTCCCCATAGGGAGCCTGCTTCTTCTCCCTCTGCCTATGTCTCTCATGAACAAATAAAAATTTAAAAAAAAAAATTTTTTTTTAAAGATTTTATTTATTTATTCCTGAGAGAGAGAGAGAGATAGGCAGAGGGAGAAGCAGGCTCCATGCAGTGAGCCCGATGTGGGACTTGATCCTGGGTCCCCAGGATCACGCCCTGGACTGAAGGTGGCACTAAACCGCTGAGTCACCCGGGCTGCCCAAAATTTTAAAAAGGGGAGGGGAGGGGAGGGAAGGAAAAAGGGAAGGGAAGGGAAGGGAAGGAAGGGAAGGGAAGGGAAGGGAAGGGAAGGGAAGGGAAGGGAAGGGAAGGGAAGGGAAGGGAAGGGAAGGGAAGGGAAGGGAAGGGAAGGGAAAGGAAGGAAGAAGGGAAGGAAGAAGGGAAGGAAAAAGGAAAGGAAAGGAAAAAAGAAAGAAAGAAAGAAAGAAAGAAAGAAAGAAAGAAAGAAAGAAAGAAAGAAAGAAAGAAAGAAAGGGCCAAGTGCCACTTACTCCAAACCAGATCTCTGCCCCAAAGTAGAATCAATCAAGACAATCTGTAAGCAAGGAAAGATAGGAAAGGAAAGATGGGGGGCTGAATTAAGTTAAGGGAGTAAAAAGGGAAGAGGCAGAGTGGAGAAAAAGTAATATCCTGTATTTCCAAAGCTCCTGAATTAAGAAAAGCAACAACTTTAATAGTCTAATCTTCATAGATATTACAATTTTTTCTCCTTAATATATGCAAGGTCAATTCTACTTATTTGCATAGGATATAATCAAGTAGGGAAGGATCTTAAAGTAATAAACTCTTCTGTCTACTTACCATATTGGACACTCTAAGATTTTCTGCATAGCATTAAGAACATTTTGTACTTCTTCAACACGATCCGCAGATAAATCCATTTTTTTTCCTGTTCCAATGAATTTTAAAGCATAAGCTTAAATATCTATGTGTATATTTGCATGCCTACACACACATCACTTTAAAAGGTTTATAAGAACAGCCTAGTTTCATTAGATGTCATTTTTAAATAAGAAATGTAAGATTGGAGTACTTTAAAATTATACCAACCACAGAATTAATGACAAAATTTCATTTCTTTTACTTTGAAATGTAATTTTTTTTGTAATTAAGACCATTTAAATTCCCTCCCTCGCCCCCACCCCCCACATAAAGCCTGCAAACCACTTCCTTTTGGTCTTTTCCTCTCTCCAAGAAAAAGAAAGGGTGACTAGGTAATGGTAGTCTCATCTTTCTCCAGTCATCCTGGCTTTTTTCTTTTTCTTGCTGAAAACCAAACTCAACAAAAACAAAACCAACTCCAACCAACGCTCCCCACCTCTGCCCTTCCCCAGTGTTTCCCACTGGTCTGCATTCATCTCAGGATCCTCTTTCGGCACGTCCACGCCAGTAGCATCTGTGACTACCGACACCCCTCTTTCTTCTTGTCCCTTCTCAGAAGCGCGTATGAACCCAGTTCTTTCTTAAGGACTCTCCCTCCAAAAAAAAAAAAGGACTCTCCCTCCAACAAAATCCAGCCTACTCTTATTCTCAGACACATCCCTGCCCTTTCCTTCCTCAAGATCTCCATCTCACATATACCAGCCTGTCATTTTATACTATGATGTTACCCTCAGGATACATCCCCCAGTTCTTGCTATTAGGATTCCCCCTCGGACACACCCTGCCCCCCTTGCCTTATCCTCAGTGCCTCCCCTGCTCTGGGACCCACAAAGTGCCCCCGTCCCCGCGATTTCCCCAGACTCAACGTCTTGGGCTTCTCAGGCTCCACCCTCTGCCTGTCCTTGCCAGGTAATACCCATCTTGTTCTCCCACACTCCACACCTGTTTCCTGCCCTCGGAGCACCCCGTGGGTCCTCTCCCTTCCTGTAGAGTCTCTCACCTTCACCCAGAGCGAAGCGTCCGGGTTTCCCAGGCCCAGAGGCCCAGTTATATGAGAAACCCCCGGACTGCCCTCACTCAAGAAAGCCTTAGCGAGCTCGCGCCGCGCAGTCGCACTTTCAATTTGCCTGTAATTCCCGCGCTTTCCTGTTGCCACGGAAACTGGCCGCAGCCACTCAGCAAGAACCTCTCAGAATCAGAGATCGAAACACGTTGCGGAAGGGCGGAGCAGAAAGAGCCGAGAGTCTCTCCGCGCTCTCGATTGGTCACCAACTCTTTCCCTGAGTAACGTAATTAAAAAGAGACGGAAGAGAAAGAATTTTTCCCAAGTTTTCTATTAGGCCCCTGCCCCCTCACCTTGGGTTTCCACTCGGGGCTTATCACGTCACAGAGATTTCTGGACTAGGGCTGGAATCAGTACCTGAGGCCCGGATATGAGCGCAAGATAGTGCCTGAGACAGTCGCAAAAAGGGGCCCTGTTCCCTCACCATTTCCGCCGCAATGGAAGGCTCTAGTTTAGGTAAATAAAAGAATTGTGTGGGAAAAACTACGATTTCCAGCATGCATTGCGGATCGAAAGGCCTTCGCCACGGTGTTCCTCGGAAACTGTAGTCTTTTGGAGAGGCGCTTCTGACAGCAGAAGCGGGCGCGATTCTCACGGCAAGCCAGTGGGTAGCTTGAAGAGCTTCGTGCGCTTACGCACGTCAACAGATATGGATTGGAGTGTTATTAGGTTTTCGTATCTTGAGAGCAGCGAATAGGCTAAAGAACTTACGAGTCCCAGAAGGACTACAATTCCCATATAGCCACTCGAGTCTCGGGCACGGAGTCCACTAAGGTCAGTGACCTGAGGGAATGCGGTGGGCGCCGATTTTACCTGGGAAGGGGAAATGGGCTCTGGCCCACGACTGCGCACTCGTAGATCCGCCCCTCTGCCTCAATGTTTGTTGTTGTTGTGCTGTTCTGGCAGCTCTTGCCCCACCCCTGCCACGCAGGCTCGACCAATCAGTGGGACAGTAGTTTTGAGGGACAATTGGTAAGAGCCAATCACCTTGTCGGAAACTCAGAAACTGGGGGCTAGGCCCTATTTCTGTCCGCCATGTTAGATTCGCCCCGCAGGGATAGCAGCAGAGCTGGCAGCGAACGGTTCTTGCACTGGCCTCCGGCAGGCGCCCCCCGGGGGCGGGGAGCTGGTAAGGAAGCAGCTGCGGTTACGGAGGGGTGGGAACACATTCCCATTGAGACGGTTGGGGAAGCTTAAAGAAGGAATCCTGCAAAAAAGGGACTTTTTCCGTGTCTGGGGGCAGCCAGTCTTGTCAGTGACCAGATGAGAGAGCCGTTCCGGCCGAGTGGCCGAGGGGGCGGACACTGCCAGAAGGATGAGGGTCCGTGGCTCAGAACGCTCAACATCGGCTGATGGAAGACCGAGACTCCCTAGCAAAAAGGGGGCCCAGGAAAAAAAATGAGAGAGTCCTCAGAGGGTGGTGACACTGTTTTGGGGACGAGGAGTGTTTGGAAACAATAACTGGAAGACTAGGATAAAATCTGCAAGAAAAAAAAATGACATTGTCATACAGCCTCCCAATCCCATCCCCCTCTGCTTGTTGAGAATCTCATAAAAAAAAAAAAAAAGTCTCCTTAGGGATCTCTGGTATTGGAAAGACACCGTTTTTGTTTTTTGTCCAACACCCGGCTATTAGTCACATATTTTAACCCCCAGATAGCTTGTCAGGCCTTCGGCAGAGAGAGTAACCAAAGCTCGGGTTCCCAGATCTGCTTCATTAACGGGATTTCTGGTATCCTGAAAAACCGATGTAGAGGAAAAACTGACATGTGCCAAGTAAAGGTGAGCCAGTGGCGTGAACTTACAATAATGGCAGTTTTGAAAGCCGAAGGCCTCGGTCCCAGCCTCCTGACTTTACTGGCTTCAAACCTACAAGTACAGATGGTGCTAACCGTAGCTTTGGTATTTCTACCAGTTCAAGATTAATGCTCTTGCTGAAAGAATTTTCACATAAAAGCCAAAAAGAAATAGGCAATTCTTTATGAAGACCTGGATGTGATCCAGCTTAGCTAGAGTCCCCCACTTCCTGTTTTCTCTCATTAGCTTACCAGCTGGATGAGCTCCAAGGCATCTAAACTAATTTTAATTGTGTAATTTGAGAAAAGGGGAGTTAGATTAGTTTCCTTCCTTCTGGACTCTCAAAAGTGTGGAAGTGTTTCTCAGAAGTTGAAAAGTGAGAATGTGTTTCAGAATACCCACTTTTTGGCTGACTGAATCAGTTACTTCATTTCCCTAATATTTTTTGCCCAAGAATCTGGGTAGTTGACAAAATCTGTCCAAATTTTAAGAACCGGAAGAATTGCATTCTATTTGAATGAATACTAGATGACGGCAGATTAGTGCTAGAAACTGGTAATTCTTTTGGTAGTGAACTTGGCTCTAGGTTTTAAAAGACAAAGAATGAAAAAAACTGGAGGGTAATTGTTTGGAATTTAAAAAAATCCCAGATACTCAGAGTTCAATGTCCTTTTTTTTTTTTTTCCTTTTTTTTTTCAGTGTCCTTTTTTTTAAAAAAATCTTTTTTATTTTTATTTTATTTATTTATTTATGATAGTCACAGAGAGAGGCAGAGAGAGAAGCAGGCTCCATGCACTGGGAGCCCAACGTGGGATTCGATCCCGGGTCTCCAGGATCGCGCCCTGGGCCAAAGGCAGGCGCCAAACCGCTGCGCCACCCAGGCATCCCCTTCAATGTCCTTTTTAAGGACAATCTCAATTTTATTGTTCCACACAGGCCAGTGCATATGGCTTCTAAAGACTGATTTATTGTAATAATTTTTATATTTGAGTAACATTTTCAAAGAACTAGGTTTTAAAAGACAAAGAATGGAAAAATTTGAAGGGTAATTGTTTTGGGATTTAAAAAATCCCTGATCCGGAATCCCTGAGTGGCTCAGAGGTTTAGCGCCTGCCTTCAGCCCAGGGCGTGATCCTGGAGATCCAGGATCAAGTCCCACATTAGGCTTCCTGCATGGAGCCTGCTTCTCCCTCTGCCTGTGTCTCTGCCTCTCTCTGTGTGTCTCTCATGAATAAATAAATAAAATCTTAAAAAAAAAAAAATCCCTGATCTTCAGAGAGTTCAATGTCCTTTTTAAGTGCATTTGGCTTCTAAAGACTGGTTTATTGTAATGATTTTTATATTTGAGTAATATTTTCAGAGAACTTGGGCACATGTTTTTATTTGACTCATTTTACAAGTTGAGCTAAAAGTTCAGGTGTTAAATGATTTGCTCACTGTTACAGCTCTGACACATAGTACTAGCCATGTGTCTAGAGCCCAGCTTTTCTCAACCCTTTTGCTCCCTCCCCCATTAGGCTGCAAACTCCTGAGACTTAGTCTTGTTCATCTCCTACCCCCTGTGCCTAGAGCAGAATTTGGTTATTTGAAGAGGTTTTTTTAAAGATTTGCTGATGAATGTTTAAAAGATGACCTTTTTCATTACAGCTTGGGTTTAGATTTTAACAAATGATTTTTTCATAAAGTCATAAGAACAAACCAATCTAACGACTCATCAGTAAGTAAAATTTTTAATTAAAAACAATGACAAAAAAATTTAAAAAAAAAAACAAAACAATGACAGGCGTCTGGCCGGCTAGCCAGTAGAGTATGCACCTCTTGATCTGGGGGTCGTAGGTTCAAGCCCCATGTTGGGTGCAGGGACTGCTTAGAAATAAAACCTTTAAAGAAAAAAAAAAAAAACTGACCAGAGTAGACATTCAGTTACAGAATTCCTAACTTCTTAGGCATGATGATGGGATTGTAGTTTTCAAAAAGTCTTGGTTTTTTTAAAGATGTAATATGCTCAATTTTAAGGATGAAGTAATAGCTGTCTGTCAAAATAATCCAATAGCAAACGGGTATAGCTATAATAAGATTAGTCCTTTGTTGATGATAATTATGGAAGATAGTTGGATCCTTAGGAGTTCATTGTATATTATTCATTCTTCTGTATATGTTTAAATTTTCCCGTAATAATTTTTTAATTAGATTACTACAGTTTGGTTAAAAAGATAACTGGGATGCCTGGGTGGCTCAGTGGTTAAGTATCTGCCTTGGCTTAGGGTGTGGTCCCTGGTCCGGATATTGAGTCCTGTCTTGGGCTCCCCACAGGAAGCCTGCTTCTCCCTCTATGTTTCCGCCTCTCTCTGTGTGTCTCTCATGAATAAATAAATAAAATCTTTAGAGAAAAAAAAAAAAAAAAAAAAACTACTACTGTCAGTCTATATTGGGGAAATTAGGTAGAGGCAATACAGATGTATAGATGAAATGAGGGTAGCCTTGAATTATTGATTGTAGTCATATGTCCATCACTCTCCGCTTTTATGTATGAAATTCTCCATAAAAGAAAAGAAAGTAAAACTATTAAAAAAAATGAACTTGGATGAAAGGTGTAGTTTCTTGACTAGTGTTTTAGCCTCTAAATTGTTCAAACTGATCTAATAGGGAACCTGGGTTGCTCAGTTTAGGAAAAGGCTGCTTTCCCAAGAAAAAAAATGTAGAATGTCATTTTCAAGGTATGAGATTGTAAATTCCCTGAGGGCAGAGATCAATGGGTCTTATTCTTTGTATCCTGCTACTAGCAGATATTCAGTAATATGTATTGAATTAACTAATAATAAGTTCCATAAAATCCTAGAGGATTTTACAAATGTTAAATGATTTCTGTATGACCAAAATTTACAATGTCTCAGCAAAATTTACTAGTGAGATTTGGGGGTGCTTGGGTGGGTGTCCATCTCTTGATTTCAGCTCAGGTCTTGGTCTCTAGGTCGTGGGATTGGTGGGACTCCCTGCTCAGCGGGGAGTCTGCTTCTCTCCCTCTGTCCTCCCCCACCACGTTCATACTCTCTCTCTAAAATAAATAAATCTTTGAAAAAAAAACACAATAAAAACAGATTTTGGTGGTAGCCACCGAACAGATTATAAATAGCAGAAGAGCAGAGGCACTTATTCACTGCAGTGTCTTCCTAGCCTAGGCTGTATAGGTCTTCACAAGCATTTGTTGAATGGCTGTTTATGCAGTTTATAGAACTGTCTCTAATATGTGTTCTGTCTTTCCTCCATCTCTTAATTCTAGCCCGACAGCATGGAACCACAGGTTACTCTGAATGTGACTTTTAAAAATGAAACTCAAAGCTTTCTGGTTTCGGATCCAGAAAATACAACATGGGCTGATGTTGAAGCTATGGTAAGTGTTACTTTGTTTCTCCATCCTTTAAGCCTACGTTTCCCAAAAGATAGCTGTCTTTGCCTGTGTTGTTTGATAGCTCTTATATTTACCTTTTCTAGGCCTTTTGGAAAATTACTTTTGATACGGTTTCAGTATTCATATAGGAGATATGCACCACCACTATCACCTCCCTCCAGGGCACAAATTCCTTAATTTGCAGCTGGGACTTAGGAAAGCTGTTAATTTTAGAAACTGTGAGAAATGAATTGGTGTGGGCCCCACCCTAATCAGCCCCAGAGAAATGTTCACCTGCCTGAGAGCAGTTGTGTTTCTGTGGTTTGTGAATCACCCAGGGTATGATTTATGTTTTGCAAACTGATCATTTTTTATTGCTAGGTCAGAGGTCAAGTACCTGAATGTTTTGCAGTGGGGTGCCTGGGTGGTTCAATTGGTTAAGCATCTTAGCTTAGGTCTTGTGATGTCACACTGGACTTGGATCCTACTTAAAACAACAACAACAAAAACAAACAAAAAAAAACCTTGCAGAAAAAGAACTACAGGTGCTTAGCAGCTCATCTGTTTTGTGTTGTTGTCAATGCCTTTCCTCCTCTTGGTTTGCCCTTTGTACTCTTCTATTTTTGTTTGGTTTGTAGTAGAGTGAATGTTTTACTTCCTGTGTAACTGTGTTTATCCATAAAACCCTTTGGTAAAAGCCTGCTTTTATTTGGTTATGTGGAATGATAACTAAAAAGGAAAAAAAATGATGAGGAAACTTCACAAGATGATCTGATCTAGTTGTCTTCCAGCAAATATTTCTTTATATTGTTGTAAATAGGTGATTATCCAGAAAGTTTGGTCTATTTGTCAAATGACCTGAAAATCAAACACAGTTCTTTTTCTAGTAGTTAGATGAACTGATAGTTTGCCTTCTTTATTGTAAATTTTAAATTATGAAGGGGTAATACATGCCCATTATAAGAAGTAAGACAATCCAAACATATATAAAGAAAAAGTTACTATTCCTCTATTCCTTCCTCCTTTTCATCCACTGTTCCCACATCTTTGGGGTAACCTGTGCTAACAGCCCTGTGTGATACGTAGGCATACAGATTTCGTCCTAGGATCATACTATAAACATAATTATGTACCTTATTTTTCCCCTAACAGTATATTATATATAGTTTTCAATCAATAGATAAGGATCTGAGCTCATCTTTTTTTTCTTTTTTTAAGATTTAATTATAGGACAGGAAGAAGAGCACACAGATGGACAGAGGGAGAGGGAGAAGCTGACTCCCTGCTCAGCAGGGCGGGGCTCAATCCCAGGACCCTGGGACCATGACCTGAGCTGAAGGCAGACACCAACTGAGTCACCCAGGCATGCCCCCCCACACACACACACACTCCAGCTCATCCTTTTTATTTTATTTTATTTTTTAAGACTTTATTTATTTATGAGAGAGAGAGAGAGAGGCAGAGACAACAGGCAGAGGGAGAAGCAGGCTCCATGCAGGGAGCCCAACAAGGGACTCGATCCCCTGTCCCCAGGATCACACCCTGGGCTACAGGCGGCACTAAACCCCTGCGCCACGGGGGCTGCCCAGCTCATCCTTTTTTAAACTATGGATTAGGGGCAGCCCCGGTGGCTCAGCGGTTTAGCGCTGCCTTCAGCCCAGGGCATGATCCTGGAGACCTGGCATGATCCTGGAGACCTGGGATCTAGTCCCACATCAGGCTCCCTGCATGGAGCCTGCTTCTCCCTCTGCCTGTGTCTCTGCCTCTCTCTCTCTCTCTCTGTGCCTCTCATGAATAAATAAGTAAAATCTTTAAAAATAATAATAATAGGGGATCCCTGGGTGGCGCAGCGGTTTGGCACCTGCCTTTGGCCCAGGGCGCGATCCTGGAGACCCGGGATCGAATCCCACGTCGGGCTCCCGGTGCATGGAGCCTGTTTCTCCCTCTGCCCGTGTCTCTGCCTCTCTCTCTCTCTGTGTGTGACTATCATAAATAAATAAAAATTAAAAATAATAATAATAAGGCTATGGATTATCCACAGTATTTTGATGTTGTCATACCATAATTTAACCATTTCTTACTTAAAAATTATTTTTATTTTTTTAATTGAGGTATAACTGCCCTATAACTTTATATAGGTTTCAGGTGTATAGCATAACAATTCTATATTTGTATATTTTCCAAAATGATCATAAGTCTAGTAAACATCTGTCACCACATGTAGTTACCATTTTTTTCTTGTGATGAGAACTTTTAAGATCTACTCTCTCAGCAACTTTCAGCTGTACAGCACAGTATTAACTGTATTCACCATGCTGTACATTACATCCCCAGGACTTACTTATTTTATAACTGAAGTTTGTACCCTTTTGAGACATTTACCTGTTTCACCCACCTCCCACACCCTCTGGTAACCAGCAATGTGTTGTCTGTATCTATAAGTTCATTATTGTTATTTCACTTACTCAGCGCCTTCAAGGTCAAAAGGGTTTTGTTGTTGTTGTTTTGCTTTTGACCACTTGAAGTAGACTATAAGAGAGGTCTCCTTGTCTATATAACCTATGCACTGTTCTGTAGGATAAAGTTGCCAAAGAAACATTAATGAGTCATAATGCACATATTTTTAAATTATAATAGATCCTGCCAGGTGCTTTGCAGAACAATTGTAGCACCTCATAGAAATGTATGACAAGAAGCCCCTGGGTGGCTCAGTTCATTGAGAGTCTGCCTTCAGCTCAGGTCATGATCCCAGGGTCCTGGGATCAAGCCCTGCATCTGGGCTCACTGCTCTTGCAGGGAGTCTGCTTCTCCCTCTCCCTCTGCTCCTCCCCCTGCTCATGCTGGTCACTCACTCTCATAAATAAATAAATGAATGACTAAATAAATAAAATCTTTAAAATAAAATAAAATAAAATCTTTAATTAAAGAAGAGAAAAATTATGACAATGCCCTGAATATTTGACAACATTGGATGTTATGGCTTTAAAATTTCTTTACCATTCTGTTAAGATGGCATCTCATTGTTTAAATTTGCATTTTTCTACCTACCGTAAAGGTTGTTGAATGTCTTTTCATATATTTGTTTCTGATTTCTCTTGTATGAAATCTCTATACATTTTTGCCCACTTTACCTGGGTTGTTAATCTTAACGATTAGCAGTTTTGCAGATGGTCTTTGTGTATTATGGATAATGGGCCTTTGTTATGAGTTGTAAATATTTCTCCTCATCTGTTCTTTGTCTTTTGACTTTGTACATAGTTTTCTTCTTTTATGCCATTTAAATGTTTAATTTTTATGTAATAGGCCCATCTTTTCTTTTATGACTTCTGAGTTTCTGTTATAACCTGCCTTTTTGATATCTTGATCATATAGGATGTACATTTCATTTGCAGGTAAAAGTTTCATTTGATCTGACCACTATTCAAATAAAATACCTGGATGAGGAAAATGAAGAGGTAAAGTATATGATGATACCCATGGCTAGTTATCCTGAATAAGGATCTTATTTCTCAAGAGTGACGGTAGAGATCCTGGAGACCCAGGATCGAATCCCACATCGGGCTCCCGGTGCATGGAGCCTGCTTCTCCCTCTGCCTGTGTCTCTGCCTCTCTCTCTCTCTCTCTCTCTCTCTCTCTCTCTGTGTGTGTGTAACTATCATAAATAAATTAAAAAAAAAAAAAGAGTGACGGCAGATCGAAGAGTTCAGACTAGTGTTTTTCTTGTTTGTGTGGTACTTTAAATGTACTTGATAATTGATGTTCCAAGCTGACTGTGGCATGTGAAATGGAGTTGAGAAATAAGCAACATTGAAGAAGGAAATTTGAGAGATAACTCTTAAAACTATATAGTGATATGGTTCAAATATATCACAAGCTGTCATTTAGCTTATAACAAAAATAATGGCAAACCTTTATTGAGTGGTTACAGCATGTCAGGCTAGTAATAATACTATGTATTAGGTATTATGTTATTAGCTGTCTTTTGTTATTAGCTGTTATTAGCTTTCTTTGAGGAAACTGAGGCCCAGAGAGGCTAAGTAACTTGCCCAGAAGCGCAAAAGCTTGGAAATAGCAGAGTGGGGGTTCATTCCATACCTTCTGGCTCCAGAGCCCAAGCTCTTATTTGCTGTATTATGCTGCCCTTAATATACCTGAAATAAAAGGCGGATACAGTACTTAAGCAAAAAAAGTCCTCAATTATCATTCACAGATAGTTCATGATTCTAGAAAAGCTGAACCCCAATCTGAGATTCTACACCTTATCTGTGAGGATGGTCCTAGTAATAAAAATGGTCAATTATCAGAAAGTTTATAATGCACTGTTGTTTTGTCATTTTACAGGTATCCATCAACAGTCAAGGTGAGTTCCTGAGAAGGCTGCTCAGCTTTATTTATAAGCCATAGTCTGTTCATGAGCATACACATTTCCATTTACCCTCAGATCTTGCTGCAATATTTATTTTAGAGTGGAATTTACTATACAGTAAATGGACATTGCACTCACTCAGCCATGGGCATTAGTTACATCACAGATTTTTATTTTATATATAGATTAGTGCCTTTGATGGGAACCTAAGGACAGCTTTAATGGAAGATTCTCTTATATTAAGATGCTAATCTTCTGAAAATATGCCTCCCAGTTCAACATATACAACTCCATTTCTGGTGTTGCCTGTGTCCCTGACTTCGTATATATGTTAATGTCAACTTATGAACATACAAAGTGGTATTCTAGAACTTTTTTATAAAATGGTTGTCAGAGCTTGGAGCACCTTTTCCCATAAGAACAATATTCTATTTGAAGGTTAGGTTCCCAGGCTAGCCCCTCAAAAGCTTATTTTAACCAGCTTTAATGACAGTTTTATATATATATATATATATATATATATATATATATATATATATATATATTTTATTGCACTTTGCTTTATTATGCTTTAAGATCCTCCTTTAAAAAAAATTTTTTTGAAGGTTTCTGGCAACCCTGCATCACTTTTTCCAACAGCATTTGCTCACTCTGTCACATTTTGGCAATTTTCACAATATTTCATATTTTTTCGTTATTATATATATTATGGTCTGTGATCAGTAATTATGACTTGTTAAAAGCTCAGATGATAGCATTTTTTAGCAACAAAGTTTTTTTAAATTAAGGTACGTATCTTTTTTTAGACTTAATGCTATTACACACTTAATAGATTTCAGGTAATATAAGCATAATTTTTATGTGCCCTGGGAAACGAAAAAATTCATTTTACTTTTTTGCAATACTCGCTTTATTGCGGTGGTCTAGAATCAAACTTACATATGTTTGAGGTCTGTCTATATTAATTCTACCTATGAACTCCCTTGTGTCCTGAGCTTCATTCACTAAACATAGTGCAAGGCAGCTGGATTGAAGTTTCATAGCTGGAAGGCTCCAATAGCAGAGAGGGAAGGGACTTAAGAGGGAGAACTAATCTACAAGTAGTTTCTATTTGCAATGGGATGGGAAGGGAGTTTGTCAGCAAAAAGGTAGTAGTTGTTCATGTATAAGGATTATAAGCAAAATATTCTTAAAAGTAAGGGTTGGCTGTACTTACAATCTTTTGGGCTGGTGAAGAAATATCACAATCTATATTCTTTGTCTTTTTAGGAGAGTATGAGGAAGCACTTAAGGTAATGGTCATTTCATCTTACTTTCAAATAATTTTAAAAATATTTATTGACTAAAACTTGAACCTGAATTCCATTAGCCATGGGGAGAAACTAATGAAATACAGCAAAATGGATTTTTAGAGAGATTGTGAGTGTAGGGCATACCACTCAGTAAAAGGAAACCCCTGATGTAAAGGTTCTTTCTAGTTACTGTTCTCTGTCATTTCTGGTCTTAGCCTCACCATCATAGCATTTAAAAATACAAAGGACACCTGGGTGCTTAGTCATTTGGGTGTCTGAATTGTGGGTTCCAGCCCCACACTGGACTCCACACTGGGTGTGGAGCCTGCTTAAAAAAAAAAAAAAGTTAAAAAATAAAAATAACTGTGAAATGATGCTTTCTGGTTCATATTTTTCATCTTCTTTCTTTAAAGTTTCATTATCTTTATGAACTTCTAGTCCTTGACTCAACTCTTTTTTTTTTTTTTTTTCAACTCTTTTCTGTAATCACTTTTGGTTTAGGGAGGGAAAAAAAAAATTTTTTTTTAAAGTAGCCTCCACGCCCATTGTGGAGCCCAAAGTGAGGCTTGAATTCACAAACCTGAGATCAAGATCTGAGCTGAGATCAAAAGTTGGTCAAATCCTGGGACACCTGGGTGGCTCAGCAGTTGAGTGTCTGCCTTTGACTTAGGGCATGACCTCAGATGCCTAGAATCGAGTCCCACATTGGACTTCCTGCATGGAGCCTGCTTCTCCCTCTGCCTAGGTTTCTGCCTCTCTCTCTGTGTTTCTCATGAATGAATGAATGAATGAATGAATGAATGAATAAATAAATAAATAAATAAATAAATAAATAAATAAAATAAATATCTTAAAAAAAAAAAGTCGAATGCGTAACTGAGCCACCTAGGTGCCCCAAGGCAAGATACTTCTTTAATTGGGAGTTGAATTTACTCTTTTTGTTGCCGGGTCAAGATTGCCATTGTGGGTGCCACTTGATTCAACAGTTTAACCAGTCTTGTTTTTTTACTAAGAAATCCTTATTTACCAGCTAGTCTCTTCATTTTGGACATTCAGGCCCTTCCTTGGTTTCTCTTAGTTGAGATATTCATCTCTTAGTAATCTCATGCTTCACAGTTTCCTTCTTCCCCAGTTTCCATGTGGTCTTCCTATTTCCTCTTTGGTTGTTTTTTGTTTTGTTTTGGGTTTTTTTGTTTGTTTGTTTTTGTTTGTTTTTTTGAGAGAGAGCACATGGCTGCCAGGGGCTGGGGCAGAGGGAGAATCTTAAGCAGGTTCCTCCCCCCCAGTGCAGAGCCCAACTTGGGGCTTGATCTCAAGACCGCAAAATCAGGAGTTGGCTGCTAACCCAGCTGGACCACCCAGGCACCCCATCTCTTCTTTGCTTTTAAGCTGTTGTAACATGCTGTCCCCCACACACTTTCACCCTTGTCCTACTCCTCGCTTTTCTCTTTCTCTATTCTCAGAAGCTACAGTAGTTTCACTAAAAAAAAGTCTTCTACAGGTTTCCTCTCTTTCCCATAATCACTGTTTGCCTGTTTAGTCAGTAACCTCAGACCCCAGGGGGTGCCTAGGTGGCTCAGTCTGCCTTATGCTCAGATCCTGATCTCAGGGTGCTGGGATCCAGCCCTGCTGCGCACAGAGAGCCTGCTGGTCACTCTCCCTCTGCTCCTCCCTCCACCACCCTATTCACATGCATGCATGCATGCAGCTCGCTCACTCTAAAAAAAAAAAAAAAAAAAATCTCAGACCTCTGGAACCTGGATGTTATATAAGCCTCCCTGTCTCAGGAAGCAAGACTTTTGGGGATCCCTGGGTGGCTCAGCGGTTTAGCGCCTGCCTTTGACCCAGGGCACAATCCTGGAGTCCCGGGATCGAGTCCCACGTTGGGCTCCCTGCATGGAGCCTGCTTCTCCCTCTGCCTGTGTCTCTGCCTCTCTCTATCTCTCTCATGAATAAATAAATAAATAAATAAATCTTTAAAAAAAAAAAAGGAAGCAAGACTTTTTATAGACATTTTTACATAGTATTTGCTATATGATACTTAAGATCCCATGTTTATATGTTGACACATTTCATTGTAGTGATTTCTTGAGCAATTTTTTTCCACAGGTGTACCATACAGTTTACTATCAGCTTCTTGGCTTATGGTCTAGAATAAGGGTTGGCAAACTAGCCAGTGGGCCAGCCATATGCTTTTATAAATAAAGTTTCAGTGGAACCCAGCCATGCCGACTACATACTGTCTGTGGCTGCTTTTGTGCAGACTTGAGCAGAGACCATATGGCCTGCAAGCCTAAAATATTTACGTGACCCTTTAAGAAAATTTGCTGATCCCCATCTTAAAATAATACCTTTCAAACTTTTTGGGCATAGAATGCTATTTTTAAATGGAAGCTTAAAAGCCTGATGTGTAAAAATAGATAAAAGAACAGTTCTCCTTATCACTGGATTACAAAGGGGGAGAGCTAAAACTGATAGACTTGACCCCTAATCTCTTTTTGGACACTGGAGAACCTTCATGGAACCTCAAATGTTCCTTGAAGTAGAGTTTTCAAAATAGGATTTTTAAGAAGATGCTCTTTCAAAAGAGGTAACCACTCAACCATGCTTCCCAAAATACTATTAGAAAAATAAATGCTTAGTTATAGGATATAACTTTAAGTTTCTTGGGTTCTGGTAGTCTAGGATTGATTTTTTTTAAAAGTTGGAATTCAAATCCCTAAGTGCTGTCCTACATAAAAACCAGTTTAGGGATCCCTGGGTGGTGCAGCGGTTTGGCGCCTCCCTTTGGCCCAGGGCGCGATCCTGGAGACCCGGGATCGAATCCCACATCGGGCTCCCGGTGCATGGAGCCTGCTTCTCCCTCTGCCTGTGTCTCTGCCTCTCTCTCTTTCTCTCTCTGTGACTATCATAAATAAATAAAAATTAAAAAAAAAAAAACCAGTTTAACAGAAAAGTATTAACCTAGTCAGTGAGAATATCTCACATAATAAAGTGCTATCCTAAATCTACTTTTGTGTTTTTGATAATAAAACCATTCCTAGTTAACATTTTGGTAAAAAACAGTGGGCTATTACATATTATATACCATGTGATTTAATAAAGGTGAATCCTGATATTTTCAGCATAATTCACCATACCTGTTCTGTTTAAATGTCTTTGAGATTTCATTTGGGAAAGAAGAATCACACAATGTTTTTATTTCATACCATATGCTTTCAGATGGCAGTTAAGCAGGGAAACCAACTGCAGATGCAAGTCCATGAAGGCTCCCGTGTTGATGAAGCCCCGCCACCAGCTGTACCAGAAAAACGGCCAGTCCTGAGGGCAGGGAAGAAGCCACTTGCACATTATTCGTCACTAGTGAAGGTCTTAGGATCAGACATGAAGACCCCAGAGGAGCCTGCAGCACAGGTATGAAGGGAATAGGACCTGTCTCTACAGTTTTTCTAGCCTTCTGTCTCATTGTCTCCGGTATAACATTTGAATTGTCCATTAAAGATTTGGGAATTATTGTTACCATCTCTGCCTGACTTTTTTTTTTCTTTTTTAAGATTTTATGTATTTATTCATGAGAGACCACATAGAGGCAGAGACACAGAGACACAGGCAGAGGGAGGAGGCCCCATGCAGGGAACCAGATGCAGGACTTGATCCCAGGATCCCAGGATCATTCCCTGAGCCAAAACAGATGCTCGACCGCTGAGCCACCCAGGCATCCCTTTTTTATTTTTTTAAATTTATTTATTTATTAATGATAGAGTCAGAGACATAGGCAGAGGGAGAAGCAGAGCCTAGTGAGAGACTCCGTCCCAGGACTCAGGGATCATGCCCTGAGCCAAAGGCAGATGCTAAACCACTGAGCCACCCAGGCATCCCTTAATTTTATTTATTTATTTATTTGAGGGGTAGAATAGAGAGCACAAGTGGGGAGGGCCGGAGAGAGGGGCAGAGGGAGAAGCAGACTTCTTGCTGAGCAGGGAGCCCAATATAGGGCTTGGTCTCAGAACCTCAAGATCATGTCCTGAGCCAAAGGCAGATGCCCCTCTGCCTATTTGAAACTGGTAACTGGGGATGCCTGGGTGACTCAGTCAGTTGGGCATCTGCCTTCAGCTCAGGACCCTGGGATTAAGCCCCAAGTTGGGCTCCTTGCTCAGTGTGGAGCCTGCTTCTCCCTCTGCCTGCCACTCCCCATTGCTTGTGTTCTCTCTCTTTCTCTGTATCTCTGACAAATGAATGAAAAAAAAGCCTTTAAAAAAGAAAAGAAGGGCAGCCCCCGTGGTGCCATGGTTTAGCGCCGCCTGCAGCTTGGGGTGTGATCCTGGAGACCTGGGATGGAGTCCCATGTCTGGCTCCCTGCATGGAGCCTGCTTCTCCCTCTGCCTGTGTCTCTGCCTGCCTCTTTCTCTCTCTCTCTCTCTCTCTCTCTCTCTCTATGAATAAATAAAATCTTTTAAAAAAATAAAAATAAATTAAATAAAAAAGAAAAGAAACTTAACTGGTTACTTCTGGAGAGAGGGCAATAGGATGATAAACTTTATTTTCCTTGTATGCTTCTTCATACTTTTAAAAAATATTTTATTTATTTTCTTTATTTGAGTGAGAGAGCACAAGTTGGGGGGAGGGAGAGGGAGAAGTAGGCTTCCCACTGAGCAGAGAGCCCCACATGGGGCTTGATCCCAGGTCTCTGGGATCATGGACCTGAGCTGAAGGCAGACAATCACTGAGCCAACCAGGCATCCTTTATTAGGTTTTTTTGGCCATACGATTATATTATTTGACAAAAAAGAAACCTCAAAGTACTACATTTCAGGAAATTTTTTTTTTCAGGAAAATTATTTTAAATAGGGTGCCTGGCTGGCTCAGTTGGTAGAATATGCGACTCTTGATCTCAGGGTTGTGAGGTCGAACCCCACATTGGGTATAGAGATTACTTAAAAAAAATTTAAAATCTTTTTAAAAAAATAGTTATTTCAAACAGAAGAAAAAAATATTTTCTCTAAGATCTTGGGTTGTGTTTCCTTGCAGCAGTTTCCACTTGCTTCCCGTGACACAGACCAGCCTCAGGACAAGCCCCCAGACTGGTTCACAAGCTACCTGGAGACAGTGAGTGTTCTCTCTGGAGTAGGCTTTAGCAGCTGTGTTGGCACAGGTGAAGTGTGGAAGAAATAGAAAGCTCAACCCACACGGCTGCTGCCTCTGGGGCAGATGAATGAAGAGTATAGCTAATCATTTCTAAACTAGAGTAAATCTAGTCCAGAAAGCTCCTAACTTCTATAGGGATGTATCAGAAAAAGAGGGAGCCTTATTCTAAGGATGTAAGGGAAAGGAACAAATCTCTGTGCTTAGGTTAGAAGGAAGAAAGAGGTTAGAAACCTACTCATCACAACAATCATTTTTTTTGGTATCCTCAGTGTACCCATGGAAAGAATAGAACTTCTTTTGTTACATTTCTGTCCATGTGTTCAGTAGTTAGTAGCAGTTTATGATGTTCTTACACCAGAGATGGTGAGGTGTCTGGTCTATTTGATATCTTCAGACGTTTTTCCAATGTTGGAACTGAGGTTTTTTTCCCGTTAATCTGCTCTGTATTCTAGTTCCGAGAACAAGTAGTTAAAGAAACGGTTGAGAAACTTGAACAGAAATTACGTGAGAAGCTTGTCCTCCAGAACCCGTCCTTGGGTTCCTGTCCATCAGAAGTCTCAATGCCCATTTCAGAGGAAACGCTGTTTTTGCCAGAAAACCAGTTCAACTGGCATATTGCTTGCAACAGCTGCCAAAGGAGGATCATTGGTGTGCGCTACCAGTGCAGGTGAGCACTCACTTTGGAATGCATACATGTTAGAAGACCTCTGAACAGGCCTTCCTGGCATCTGGAGAGGTAGCAGAAAATTGGGCATACTCTGTCTCTGGATATCACACATAGATACCTGCTCTGGATTAGAAATAAGCTGTTTGTCACCCACAAAAAAATACTATACAAAGGGTAACTATTCAGATTGTTGTTGTATTCACATATGCATTTGAACTAACAGAACCAGACAAAGTTCCCCAAGGCAAAATTACATCATCAGGGATTATCACCCTGTTATTCCAAATGCTTTCATATTTTGCTTCCTCCCATAGATTGTCCTTTGAAACAGATACATGTTAAGTGCTGTTACTTTCATTTTATTAATAAGGAAACTTGAGATAGAGCATGGCCAGGTGACATGCTCAGGTTACCACACCCAGCTGGTAATACAGCCAGTATGGAAGTCTGGTCTCCTGTCTCACCAGGACTTGTCATGCTTTTCCCCACAGCCTGTGCCCATCCTATAATATCTGTGAAGATTGTGAATCGGGGCCATATACCCATGACTCCAACCACATCCTGCTGAAGTTGCGGAGACCTGTGATGGGTTCTTCTGAAGCGTTCTCTCACCCAAGGTTCCCTGGCCCTCGTCTTCCCGCTGCTCTGGAACAAGCCAGGTAAAAACATAAGTACACAGGAGGCTTGTTCTCTGATGGGTGTCTCCGTTGTGGTGATGGGGCAGGGATCAAATTGCAGACAGTCTCCTTAGTTCCTGTGCATTTCTAGTTATGTGTGATAATGGGGACAATGAGCTGAAGCTAATGAGACAGAAACGAGAACTGTAGAAGTTAAGCTAGAAGCTGGCACTGATGGAGGCTACCAGTGGCTCAAAATAGCTTCAATATTTGTGAGGTTTTGGGTTTTTTTTTTTTTAAGACTTTTTATTGTTACCTCACAGGCTCCAGAAACAGGTCGACAAGAATTTTCTTAAAGCAGAAAAGCAAAGGTTGCGAGCTGAGAAGAAACAGCGAAAGGCAGAGGTCAAAGAACTCAAAAAACAGCTTAAGCTCCACAGGAAGATTCATCTGTGGAGTTCCATCCATGGACTCCAGAGCCCCAGGTCCCCTCTAGGCCGATCCGAGAGCCTGCTGCAGTCAAACACCCTGATGTAAGCCCAAGGGAGGGGCACCTAGGCTGGAGGTCCAGCCTTCCGAAACCAGAACTTCAATCAGGTTTTCTCTTATTTATCTGCAGCCCCTAACACCCAGACTCAAACTTCCCATTCTTGGGGTGCCTGAGTGGCTCAGTCAGTTAAGCATCGACTTAGCTCAGGTCAAGATCTCAGAGTCTTGACATCGAGCCCCTTATCAGGCTCCTGCTTCATGGGAAGTCTGCTGAAGTTTCTCTTTCCCTCTCCGTGTACTCACTAGTGTGTGTACACATGCTTGCTCACGCACTCTCAGATAAATCTTAAAAAAAAAGGAAAGAATTAAAACTTCCCATTCTCTGATCTAGCATTCTAAAGGGTGGTTTGATAGTCATTGTTGACACTTAGAGCAGCCAATGAGGTTCCATACTGGTTGATATGACCTTTCTTCACTGGAGGCAGTTGGGATTTGAAGAGCCTGGCTCTCCAGTTCTCTTATTTATGGACCATTACTCTTACCAAAGTTTTTTCAGTTCAGGAGTGAGATTTGTCTTTTTATTTTTTTTAAGATTTTATTTTTAATTGTGGTTTGTTTTTGTTTTTTGTTTTGTTTTGTTTTAAGATTTTATTTGACAGAGAGTGAGCTGAAGCAGGGGGAGTGGCAGGCAGAGAGAGAAGGAGAAACAGCCTTCCCACGGAGCAGGAAACCCGATGTGAGGCTTGATCCCAGGACCCTGGGATCATGATCTGAGCCAATGGCAGGTGCTTAACTGACTAAGCCACCCAATCGCCCCTAAGATTTTATTTTTAACTAATCTTTATAACCAACATGGGGCTCAAATTTAAAACCCAGAAATCAAGAGCTGCATGCTCTACTGACTGAGCCAGCCAGGTACCCAAATCTGTCTTCTTCTTTATTTTTATTTATTTATTAAGATTATTTGGGCAGCCCCAGTGGCTCAGCGGTTTAGCACTGCCTTTGGCCTGGGGTATGATTCCAGAGACCCGGGATCGAGTCTCACACCGGGCTCCCTGCATGGAGCCTGCTTCTCCCTCTGCCTGTGTCTCTGCCTCTCTCTTTCTGTGTCTGTCATGAATAAATAAATAAACTCTTTAAAAAAAAAAAAAGATTATTTATGGAGTATCTGAGTGGCCAATCAGTTAAGCATCTGACTTCAGCTCAGGTCATGATCTCAGGGTCCTGGGATTGAGCCCTGTGTTGAGCTCTGTGCTCAGTGGGGAGTCTGCTTCTTCCTCTCCATCTATCCCTTCCTCCTCTGCTTGTTGTGCACACACGAGTGTTCTCTCTCTCAAATAAAAAAAAGGGGGGGGGGTGTTTAAGGATTCTATTTATTTATTCTTGAGAGACACACAGAGAGGCAGAGACAGGCAGAGGGAGAAGCACACTCCATTCTGGGAACCCAATGTGAGACTCAATCCCGGGTCTCCAGGATCACACCCTGGGCTGAAGACGGTGCTAAACCACTGATCCACCAGGGATGCCAAAAAAAAAAAAAAAAAAAAGATTTATTTGAGAGAGAGAGCGTGTGTGCGTATGTGGGGAATTATATTAGTAGTATTTTTATAAGGTTTTATTTTTAAGTAATCCGTACCCCCAGTGTCAGGCTCAAACCTATAACTCCTAGATCAAGAGTCTACTCTACTGACTGAGCTAGCCAGGCACCCCCTATTAGTATTATTTTTAGGCAAATGCATTAGTACATCAAGAGTTACTCAGACTCTTGAGCCACAGGGTTAAATATTCAGAAGCCATTATACCCAACACAAGTGACTACCTGAATTTCTGTTCAGGCTCCCTTTGCAGCCCTGTGCCCCAGTTATGCCAACCCTCAGTGCAGCATTTGTGGATGAGAATTTGCCCGATGGGACTCATCTTCAGCCAGGAACCAAGTTTATCAAGCACTGGAGGATGAAAAATACAGGAAATGTCAAGTGGAGTGGAGACACAAAGGTAATTTTTTTCCCCCACAGAATAAAGATGAGGTAATTTGAAGTGGCAGTGCTCAGCTGACAAGCTGTTTTTTTCTTGTCCCTGTTCTTTTCAGCTCAAGTTCATGTGGGGAAACTTAACCTTGGCTTCTACAGAAAAGAAAGATGTTTTGGTTCCATGCCTAAAGGCCGGCCATGTAGGGGTGGTGTCTGTGGAGTTCATTGCCCCAGCTTTGGAGGGAACATATACTTCCCATTGGCGTCTTTCTCACAAAGGCCAGCAGTTTGGACCTCGGGTCTGGTGCAGTATCATAGTGGATCCTTTCCCCTCCACAGAGAGCCCTGAGAACATTGAAAAGGGCATGGTTCACTCAAGCAAAGCCGATGAGCTCTCCTGCCAGCAAGAGGTGAGCATTGGTAGGGGCGACTAAAGCTACAACAGCCCTCTCACAGCTGGTCGTTCCTCCAGAAATCAGGAAAAGGGTAGCTCCTCCCCCTAACACCAGTATGCTTACTTATATTGGGCCCATTCCTTGGGCTTTGTTTGCGGGTCCTTAGGATCTTGGTACAGCTGTCCCTTGGTGCCTTTGCATCCCTTCATAGTGATGTTTTGGCCAGCCTCTGCTGCATGAGGGAAGACAGGGCTGTTGAACAGCTGGACTGGTGGCTTTTTTTTTTTTTATTCATGAGAGAGACAGAGAGAGAGAGAGGCAGAGACACAGGCAGAGGGAGAAGCAGGCTCCACGCAGAGAGCCTGATGTGGCACTCGATCCAGGGTCTCCAGGATCACGCCCTGGGCTGCAGGCAGTGCTAAACCGCTGCGCCACCAGGGCTGCCCTGGACTGATGGCTTTGCTCCTTAACACTCATCTCTCCTGAACATCCCATGCATATGTTCCCTAAATACTAATGAAATCTTGCTCTTGTTTTTAGTTACTGTAGTTTGTTTAAGCAACTTCTCTTTATTAGGGGGTAGTATTTTTTTTCTTCCCCCCTCACCTACCCTCACTTGCAAAAATTTATTTTGCAACTTTTCTCTAAATCTAAAATGATCTCGGGGATCCCTGGGTGGCGCAGCGGTTTAGCGCCTGCCTTTGGCCTGGGGCTCAATCCTGGAGACCCGGGATCGGGTCCCGCGTCGGGCTCCCGGTGCATGGAGCCTGCTTCTCCCTCGCCCTGTGTCTCTGCCTCTCTCTCTCTGCGTGACTATCATAAATAAATAAAATTAAAAAAAATCTAAAATGATCTCAAAATAAATTTTTAAAAATGTAGAGGTGCCATAGTGTTTTGGTTTTTAGGGAGGCAACTGTACACTTACCTTCTGAGTTCAGTTGAGAGCCTAAAATTTGTCCTAACGGTTTGTCTGTACAGGAAGCTTTTCTTCTGGCTAAAGAAGAAATTCAGCTTGATGAAGTGACTGAGCAGACCAAAGAGACAGGAACCTGCATCCCACAGAAGACAAAAAATGTGGCCAGCGAGAGAGAGCTCTACATCCCATCTGTGGACCTTCTGACTGCCCAGGTAGAAGATTGAACACTTTGGGGGGCAAGGGACAAAAGGTTATGGAAAAAGAGTCCTTACCCTCTTGAGGAGAAGGTGGTAAAGCCACAGGGCAGTGTCCCACAAGTTAGAGATTGGCCCACTTCGATCATATGCCTCGAATGGCAAGGGGATCACCTGTGGAAGCAAGCCTCTTAACTAAATGTTTCTTCTCTGAATCAGGAACTCCGTCTTGGGCTTCCCCACAGCTTCCCTTTAGTTGCCTCTGCATTTCTGCTTTTTGAGTTCACTTTGACCCCCACTGCATTTTCTCTCTTTCCTGCCCCTTGGGTATTTGAACGTCTCGTCCCCATCCCACTTTTCTTGATTTCCCTTGACTGAGGTGAGGCATGAATTTGAACAGAGTCCAGGAAAGTGTGGAGCTAAGTAACTTACAAGTCCCCTCAAGACAAAACCTGGCTCAAGCATCCACTGCAGGTAGCCTAACATTGCCCTTTTTGTCCTTAGGACCTGTTGTCCTTTGAGCTGTTGGATATAAACATTGTCCAAGAGTTGGAAAGAGTGCCCCACAATACTCCCGTGGGTAAGAATGTCATTCAACCCATGTTGTTTATTTTATTAACAGACACAAAAGTGCTACAGCCTAAACTCTAGTAGTGAATGTCTTATTCTGAGGTGTAATACATGGCAAGGATTTCTCTTACCATGTGACATTAAAACTGCACCCATGGGTCCATTTTCCTTCTTTTCCCTGTCCTCTATCAGAGTCAACAATACACGTTTATGCAAAACTTCCCCACCATAAGGGCTCCTGGCTGGCTCATTTGGTGGAATGTATGGCTCTTGGTCTCAGGGTTGTGAGTTCAAGCTGCATATTTAGTTTAGGGATTACTTAAAAAAATACAGTTGGGGGGGAGCCCTCCTCTCCATTTTTCTTTAAATTGTTATTTTTTTTATTCCTTTACATTCCTGGTCCTGCGTCTTGGCCATGGTTTCTCAGGCCAGATGACTTTGATCCTTCCTGTATTTATTGATCTGAGTTACTTCCGCACCTAATGATCTGGAGAAATTCTTTACAACAGGCCTCCAAGCATACCTAGATTGATTTCAGTCCTGCAAGAGGCAAGAAGTCTGTGAGGTGCTGTTGCTAGACACTGACTGTTGATGATATGATGCTTTTTTTTGGTTGATGGTTCCTCTGTCTTCATTCTCCAGATATGACTCCCTGCATGTCTCCTCTGCCGCATGACAATCCTTTAATAGAGAAGCCAGGCTTGGGGCAGATTCAGGAAGAGAGCGAAGGGGCGGGATTTAAAGTGCTTCCTGGTAAGGGGTTAAATATTTGACAAGTATTTGTATTGTCCCCTTCCATATTACACCATTTTCACACATATTCCCTCCTACCCTCACTTTAGCATGTGAGTGGGTTTTCTGTACCCTCTCATTTTGTGAAGTCCCCTCACCTTCACATGGCACAGATAGCAGCTGTCCCATGGCATGGGATCAGTATGGATACGTGACTGGAGGAAGCTCCTCAACACTCAGGGATCCCTGGGTGGCTCAGCAGTTTGGTGCCTGCCTTTGGCCCAGGGCGTGATCCTGGGGTCCCAGGATCGAGTCCCACATCAGGCTTCCTGCATGGAGCCTGCTTCTCCCTCTGCCTTTCTCTTTCTCTCTCTCTCTCTCTCTCTCTCTCTCTCTCATGAATAAATAAATGAAAACTTTTTTTTAAAAAAAAAGCTCCTCAACACCAAGTGCAGACAAGGTTTGTGTCTTTCAGATCCCACCGTCTCAGTAAAGAGGAAGCCTCAGAATGTCACCTCAGTGGAGGAAGCAGAAGATGATCTGAGTGGGACCCAATTCGTGTGTGAGACTGTAATCCGATCCCTCACCTTGGATGCTGCCCCAGACCACAACCCACCTTGCAGACAGAAGTCCCTGACCAGTGAGTGTCCCTGAGTCCTCCCACCCAGCAGGGCTGTGTTTGAATTATGACTACACAATCTGAGTAGGAAGAAGTGCTCTTCTTCGCTGAGAATGGAGGTTGAGTGGTCTTTGTTAGAATTTGGATGATCATCGTGGTTTCTTTAGATTCCACACACACTACATGACTATTTTAATTATAGTCTCAGGAGGAAAGTTGCTACCATAACCCGTTTTCGCACTCTCTCAGGGGCAGAATTACAGCTACATAACTCAGAGGAACAGCAGCTACTTGTGCTGCCTGGATTCTGCAGTGAGGAGTCTTCCTGTAAGTTGACAGAGCTTTTTCAGCAGAGACCTCCATTGCAGCTGAGTTGTGTTCTTTCTCCAAAGATACAGTCCAGGACAGGGTGCCCTGGGTTGCTCAAGTGGGTTAAGCATCTGCCTTCAGTTTAGGTCATGATCCTAGGGTCCTGGGATTGAGCCCCGCATGGCATTGGGGTCCTGGCTTGTAGGAAGTCTGCTTCTTTCTCTCCCTCTGCTCCTCCCCCTCTGCTCCTACACTTTCTCTCTCTCTCAAATAAATAAAATCTTTAAAAAACAAAACAAAGACAGTCCAGGAATAGTGGGCAGAAGCAGGAATACTAAACTAAATTTCTGGGGCAGCCCCTGTGGCGCAGCGGTTTAGCGCTGCCTGCAGCCTGGAGTGTAATCCTGGAGACCCCAGATCGAGTCCCGCATCAAGCTTCCTGTATGGAGCCTGCTTCTCCCTCTGCCTGTGTCTCTGCCTCTGTGTGTGTGTGTGTCTCAATGAATAAATAAATAAAAATAAAAAAATAAACTAAATAAACTAAGTTTCCCAAGGTTAAATTCTGCCATAGTCAGGGCCGCTGGGTGGCTCAGTAGTTGCACATCTGCCTTCAGCTCAGGGCATGATCCTGGGATCCTGGGATTGTGTCCTGCATTGAGCTCCCCACAAGGAGCCTGCATCTCCCTCTGCCTGTCTTGCCTGTCTCTGTCTCTCTGACTTACGAATAAATAAGTAAAATCTTTAATTAATTAATTCTGCTGTAGTCAATTTCCTTTATAACAGAAATTTCTAGATATAAGATAGGTAGAGCCCATACTGTGTATTTCAAGAACTATCCAAAAATTCAAATTCTAGTTCATCAATATAATGTGGGAAAGTTTATGTTTATTATAATGAAATTTTATCTATACCTTTAAATACTATATTTGTCTCACTTTTGTTTAAAATACACACACTCCTTTTCCACACACATACATTCATTTCTCATACACACACACGCTTATGTACAAATGCATAACAAAAGTTCACGGTAGTTATCTCTGAAAGGATTATAGATATTTCTTTATTCCGTCATCCTCACTTTGCCAATTTTCTGCCATGACTAGCCGTTACTTTGCAAAGAAAAGGAGGAAAGTAAGCGTATAGCCCTGTGGTACTAACCACTTAATGTTTTCTCTTGTTATAGCTCTATTAGCTAATGTATCAGTTTTGATTTGTTTTTAAGATTCATGGTGCTTCTCAGAGGCCTTGGTGTTTCTCTGTACCTTGTGAGCTTGGTTCTTTCTGGCTTTGCTTAGGCTTCAGACTTTTAATGTGGCCACAAGTGGTTCTAGCAGCAGCCCTTCCCTCTGGCCATCCCTCTACTCTGGCTTTCATGATTGTAGCTTATAGCTGAAAATTGATTGCTCTCATCCTCTAGTGAAATCTGCTTCCCCTGAAGAGGGACCACTTGGAGATGAACAGGAGGATGTTGTCCATAACACCAAAGAAGCTGTCATCGAGGAGGAGGAGGAAGAGGAGGATGAGCTCAAAGATGAAGTTCAGAGTCAGTCCTCTACTTCTTCAGAGGATTACATCATCATCCTGCCTGAGTGCTTTGACACTAGTCGTCCCCTGGGCGACTCCATGTACAGCTCTGCACTCTCACAGCCAGGCCTAGAGCGAGGGGCTGAAGGTGAACCTGGGGTTGAGGCTGGGGAGAGGCTCGCTGAAGGGGAGAACCAGCTGCAGGGGCAGAGCATCAATGACATCCTCATGACCTCACAGACTCTGGACACAGTACCTCTGACCCCAGAGGTGGTGGGGCCTCCACCACAACTGTCCAGGTACCATCCACACCCCACTCAGCTGGGCTCTTCTTTACAGGTGGAATAGAGAGGAAACAACTTGATCTCAGAACCTGTTTTGTTTGTCAGAATGGGAAGAGATTATTTCCCATAGGAAAGCCTGAATTTAGATGAATAAAAGCTGTATTTCCCAGAATTTGTGGATTCTGAATTTAAAGCTGTGCTTATTCTTAATTATCTTTGTATAGTCTGTCTACTTCTGTTTTGATTGTTGAGAGCCAGTTTTTGGTTTGGTTTGGTTTGGTTTGTTTTAGGGGTTTTTTTTTGCTTTTGCTGTTGGAACCCTGGATCTAAGAGAGCCAGTTTTGAAATACATCCCTGGACCTTCCTTCCCCACTCTATTGACGCATGGATAAAGACAGCAAAAATGCATTTTCTTGTTAACCCAAAGTATAATAGGATGTTTAATCTATTATAAAAAACACATATTCTAAAATGAGAGTACAATTATTTTTCATTATCTATTAATTTGTGTGTGTCATTGCTCTGTTGTGGCATGGCAGATGGTGGAGCCTTAACTAGGATTTAAACCACTCTCAGGGAGCTAAACATTTCCCTTTATTAGTACCACTTGATGTAGGCGTGGAGCCACCCAACTGAAGCTGGTCTCTCTCCAGGTTGACTATGACTGAAAAGGAAAACCAGTAGAGTGAGCCCTTTCTACCTGATCCCTACTTCAGACATGAGATCTGGATCAGAAAAGTGAAGCCTTTATAGAGAATCTGGTACTGCTGTGCCACGTCCACTGTTTCTCCAGTGTTCCCATAGGTGCCTTTTCAACTGACTTTCAATATTGTGTCTTTCTGAAAGGAGCCCTCCTTGTGCACAGCCTGATGGTTCCCCGGGAGTGGATTTACCAGTTATCATACCAGAAGTTTCTTCAGTCCCTGATCAGATCAGAGGAGGTAATGACCAGCCTGCACTTGATGTCTTTTTCTGTGCTTGTGTCTGATGACACCAGGCATAAATAGGCATTGTGTCTTTGTGATTCTTGGCATTATTCAGAAACTTGCCCTTTTTTCTGTGGCCCTCCCTCCTTTTCTGTTCTCCAGCTTAATATTTATTAAATGAGACCTCACAGAGGTGGGCATTGTGCTACAGTGGAAAGAATACAGACTGTGGTGCTAGACTAGTCTAGGTTTCAGGCCCAGCTCCACCTTTCCTCACTGTGTGACCTTGAAGCAGTTCAGCACAGTCATAAAACCCACGGGGTGTTTTCTTATCTCCAAATTAAGGAGAATAGCACCTTGAAGTTGTTAGTAAACCTTCAAAGTCACTTCCCACTCTTAATCACAAAAACAAAACCCCAAAAGTATTTTGAAACTAATAAATGGGTTGATAAGATTATAGACCGAGTTTTTCTGGCTCAATAAATAGTCACCTTGCATCGCATTCTGGATAGTTCTTTCTTATCACTTAAAACCACTTGCGAAATCCGACCCCCAAAAAAAAGACTAAGTGCTGTGATCAGATTGCTGCTTGCCTCTCAAAACTAGACTCACTCTGAGTGAGAAACAGTAGGCACTTGTGGATGCTGCTTCTAACCAATAGCTCTTTTGCTTTTAGAGCCCAGAGGCTCATCAGGACTTGTAAACAGCAGACAGAAGAGCTATGACCACTCAAGGTAACTGGACCTTGTGCAGCCTCTTCAGAAGCAGGTGGATATCCTAATACTGCTTCTGCTTAAATAAGCTTCTCAAAGCATGTGCCACCTCCAGAGGGCAAAGGAGAGCCATCATTCCTTCTTGTTCTTATTTCTTCTGATGCTTGTGAGCACCACTGAACAGAGGGCTACAGTTATATTTAAGAGTGTTCACATTCCAGGATACCTGGCTGGCTCAGTCTGTAGAGCATGTAACTCGATCTTGGGTTATGAGTTTGAGCCCCACATTGGGTGTAGAGATTACTTAAAAAAAAATAGAATCTTTGGGGAAAGAAAAAGTTTCCGTATTCCAGACCAGTGTTCTCAAATTCAGCTCACCTTAGTACCAAAAGAGAAGGCAAGAAGGTCAAGCCCATTGTGCATCTTAGTAACGGTTTCTTAGGCACACCTGCCTCACTGCTCCCAGTCATCTCAGATCACTGGTAAGATGGACTCCTCCCTCGCTACAGTGCCCAGAAAATCACATTTCCTTTGGGGTATACCTCTAAGATGGTTAACTGAGCAGACTGCTAAATACCCCCTCTGTGCCCTTGACCACATAGTTTTCAGCTGGGACAGAAAGCTGGTATACTCACCAGAGGGGATGTGTTTTCTGTATGCCCTTATTTTGCAGCAGTAGAGCTGAGCTCCACATCTAACCAAGGTTTGTAGCTGTAAAACTAATAGAAAAACGGTCACATTCTCCTGGGGTCACACCCCAGGGAAATCCATTTTCTTTCAAGGATTAGAGCCCAGATTATCTTGTAGGAAGATAATGGCTTGTGGTTTTTAGGGAAATAATGTGGTTTTCCTCCCCAGGCACCACCACCATGGGAGCAGCATTGCTGGAGGACTGGTGAAGGGGGCTTTATCTGTTGCTGCTTCTGCGTATAAGGCCTTGTTTGCTGGGCCACCAGTCACTGCCCAGGTCAGTGTATGTTTTCTTTTCCTTTACCAAAGCCACGTCACCAGTGACAATGATGCTCCCTGTCTGGGTTGGAGAGTAGTATAGCATTCTGCCACTTTTTAGCTGTAGAACTTTAGCCAAGTTATTTAAGTGAGGAAAGGAAAAAGACCTAATGTTTGTAGAAGACCTATTATGTGTGGGGGGCTCTTCCAAGTACCAGTGCTACAAGGTGAAAAAGACACCAGTCCCTGCCCAAAGACTGTGCGACACAAACGTGATAAACAGTACCATGTAAGGTCCTGCGCCAGTGTTCTCCCATGAAACACCTCTCTGTGGGCCTCTGCATGGGCCAGAGAAGGCTTCCTGGTAGGATGATGCCTGAATTGAGTCCTTAAGGACAAAATGAGGGCAGCTCGGGTGGCTCAGCGGTTTAGCACCACTTTCAGCCCAGTTCGTGATCCTGGAGACCAAGGATCGAGTCCCATGTCAAGCTCCCTGGATGGAGCCTGCTTCTCCCTCTGCCTGTGTCTATGTGTCTCTCGTGAATAAATAAATAAAATCTCTTTAAAAAAAAAGAAAAAAAAGGACAAAATGAGTATGTGTCAGGAAAGAGGAATAGAAAGAGCATTGTGACAGAGACTGGCCAGTAAAAAGAGTTGGAAATGTCAGCTTGAAGGTGAATTTGAGGGACGCCTGGGTGGCTCAACAGTTTAGCGTCTTCCTTTGGCCCAGGGTGTAATCCTGGAGTCCCAGGATCGAGTCCTGCATCGGGCTTCTTGCAGGGAGCCTGCTTCTCCCTCTGCCTATGTCTCTGTCTCTCTCTCTGAGTGTGCCTCTCATGAATGAATGAATGAATGATGATGAATAAATAAATAATTTTTTTAAAGGTGAATTTGGGCTGAGAAGAAGGAAAAAACTCAATTTATGTAGGTGGGGTGCTGTGTTAAGTGGTTCGGATATTATTTTAAGGCTAGTGGGAAGGGACAGTGAATGGGCTATAGGAAAATAATTAACATTAGATTCGTACCCAGTAAGATAACTCCACTACAGTGCGAAGGTTGAGGGGAGCCCTAAGGAAATCCATTTGAGAATCCATGTGTAGATGGAAGAAAAGGGTAGAAGAGAAAGAGAAGTAGCAGATCTTGAAGACCAGGATTAAGAGGCTGGAAAGAAGTCAAGGAGGAATCCCAAGTTTCCGGCTTTGGACAGTGGATAGTACCATCCATTAAGAAAGATGTACAGGAAGAAGGATCTATTTGGGCAGGAGAAGAAGAAAATTAGGTCCATTTGGATGGTGTGGAATTTGAGGCATATCCAGGTAAAATTACCTAGAGTGCAGCTGGGCATGTGCCTGTGGCTCACAGAGGAAAGGTTTGGCCTGGAAGAGGTCAGGTCATGTGTATACAGGTTCTAGTAGAAGCCATGTGATTGGGTAAGAGTTTCTGGGAAGATGAGGTCTAAAGCAAAAAACAGCCTTGAAAGATCCAGGAAAGAAGAAGGGCCTTGTCCGGGAACCTGAGACATAGGAGGATATTCTGGAGCCAGGGAAGGGAGCTTGAATGAGAAGGAGGTGCCAACACCCCCAGAGAAAGAGAGCAAGTGAGGAGGACTTGGGGAGTGCAAGTATGCCTCACTGTCAAGTTGCTGGAGCACACAGGGAATGAGTTAATGGTCAAGGTAAGAGAGGATAATTCACAGAAAGAGATTTCTGAGATAGTGAGAGATCATGAGATAGCAAGCAATGGACTTGTGGTAGGATTATCCTGGAAAGGATGGATAATATATTCTGAAATGAGAGTAAGAGAGGAACAGTGGAGTTGGGTATAGAGAGAAATGCCAGAGATTGTGCTCGACACATGTACACACTCTTGTCCTAATCCTCTCAACTAGCCTGCCAAACAGGAGGTATTTTATATTTATATTCAATTTTCCTACATAATTTATTTTCCATTTAATAATTTATATTCCATTTTCCTACATAAGAGAATTAATTGAGGGCAGCCCAGGTGGCTCAGCGGTTTAGCGCCTGCCTTCGGCCCAGGGCATGATCCTGGAGACCCAGGATCGAGTCCCACATCAGGCTCCCTGCATGGAGCCTGCTTCTCCCTCTGCCTGTGTCTCTGCCTCTCTCTCTGTGTCTCTCATGAATAAATAAATAAAATCTTAAAAAAAAAAATTAATTGATGATCAACACAGTTGGGAAGTAAATGGTAAGAGTTAGTGTAATCCAAGAATGAAATCTTGCCATTTGTAACAACATGGGTGGGACTAGAGGATATTATGCTGAGCGAAATAAATCATAAAAAGACAAATACCATAGGATTTCACTCATCTATAGGATTTAAGAAACAAAACAGATGAAATAGGGGAAGGAAAGGAAAACAAATGAGAGGGAAACAAACCATAAGAGACTCTTAACCTCTAGGAAACACACTGAGAGTTACTGGAGGGGAGGTGGTTGGATGAGGGGTAACTGGGTGATGAGCCTTAAGGAGGACGACATGTGATGGAATGAGCACTAGGTGTATGCAACTGATGAATCACTGAACTCTACCCCTGAAACTCATATACTATATGTTAATTTAAAACAAACAAACAAAAAAAAAGATAAACCAAAGTGTTAGGATTTGGGAAGGTTATGTGTCCACTCTAGGGCTTGGCCCAAAGAGGGAGGTAAAGGACTGTTAGCTCCCTCTTTGGAAGATTATTTCTGTTCTTTACAAAGAAAAAAGGGGAAAAAATGCCAAGAAGGTCACCCAAGATGTCATTTCCCAAGCAGTTTCTTGTTCAGCTCCTTTGCATAGCTGACCACACTCTCCTAGTAACAGTCTCTGCTCCTGCCTACACTGGCCCCGTCCACACAGTTAACTTTATCTTCACAGAGTTTCCAGTGCTTGTTTGTATCTTTTCCTTCATTAGGCCAAAGAATGCCTCCTTCCAAATGCCCCCTCTGGAGCTTCCTCCTCCTCCTAGTTCTGAAGACAGTTCATTAGTTGCCCGGTTTCGGATATAAACCTACAGAATCCAGAGCTGGGCATTCCCAGTCCTCCCTCACGGGCCCAGTAGTGTCAGGTGGACAGGAGTGCCATCCATACCCTTGCTTTGAATTCCCTAATAAATAGATCTGGAAAGATTTGTATGATTTGCAAGATAACAATTTACGAGGCACATAAATGATTCAGAAAATGTTCTGCTTTTCTTGACTCTATACAGCCAATAGTTTCTGAAGATCAGACAGCAGCTCTGATGGCCCATCTCTTCGAAATGGGATTCTGTGACAGGCAGCTGAACCTCAGGCTGCTGAAGAAGCACAATTATAACATCTTACAGGTTGTGACAGAACTGCTTCAGGTCAACAACAATGACTGGTACAGCCACCGCTACTGAGGAGTGGCCTTGTATTAAATCACTTTGCCTGCTGCTCAGAGATGATCTTTATTCTGTCCTGGGGGCGTAGGGGAGAAGCCCTGGATGATTTTTTTAATCTGATGAATCTATATAGAACCCATTATCGAATTACCAAGACAGTACCTGCATTACAGTATTTTCTGGAGCAAATCAAAGACCAGAACCAAAACAGAGACATTGGATGAATTGTAGGAAAACTTTTTCAGTTGATTTGGACAAAGCTCCTATCTCCATTTTAGTGCATTGAAGAGCATTGACTTGAACTTCCTATAGAACCATTTTTCTTTCTGCTTGTATCAAAGTTAAGTATTTTTCTTTGGTTAAATGTGGATGTTTCTATGGGGATATCTGTTGTCAGTTTTCAAAAGAAATTAACCTTGGAAGTTGTTTTCAAGAATTCTTACAATTTTTCTAGCCTACCCCAAGCCTCATACCTATGTGGTATTGAAATGACACCCAGAGCCCCGTCTTGTTAATCTTCCTTGCTCAAGGACAAGTCATTTCCCTGTAAGACATAGTAAATCAGCACTGTTTTCTAAAGACCCCACTGGTACATTCAAGAAGATCCACTTTCTGGGTCTCTGCACTTCAGTGAGAGGAGGAGGGAGTGTGCTCAGTTAACCCACCAGCACCTATTGAGCAGTGTTTACTGTAGTAATATTGCATACATTTTTTTTTTTGTTTAAGGGAACAAATTTAAGTAGGTAGTGTGAAATATTTTGCTAATCCTATAGAGAAGGGGAAAACTATTAAAAGGAAAAGAAATGTAACAGTTACCTTTTTTCTTAATGTCAGGGCAGATGTTACAGTTGAAAGAAGAAAAGTGAAAGGCTCTTAATCTAGTAAAGTTAGTTCAGGGGTGGGCAAATGTGTGTGAGGCACAGGAAATGCTGATGACTTTTTGAATGTCTGAAATCTGCTCAAAGGTATCTAGCCTTAGTCTAGAACAGGAGGAGGCTGTTTTGCAAGACTAGGATGGGAACAGACTCTGAAAAAGGTTTGGGTTAACCCCAAAACGAATGAGAAAGCTTGTTGCCAGGGGCCCAGGTCCTCATTCTGTTTACAGAAAGGAGTCTTGGGTATAATGGGTAAAGGAAAGGTAACAAAAAACACTAAAAGCTACTACTATCCATGAAAGTGACTTGCAGAAAAAGAAGACTCAACCCTCATCCAGAAGGGGAAGGATAGTAAACTAGTATTATTTAACCTGGTTGGTATTTATAATGAATGGTGATGTTAATTAATCATTAGTCATCATGATGTTTATTTACAGTATACTTCTTGATCGCTATTAAATAAACCAAGATTCAGACTGCAAGCCAACCAGGCTGTTCATTTATTTAAAACGTTTTTATCCGGGCTTCTGGGTAGAGGCTGAACGGCAGGGTGTGTGTAATTAATTGGGTTGATTTCGGGCGGGACCTGCTCTGACCTCCTGAGTCGTATTGTAGGGGTCCAGGAGGACCCTAAGGTCCAGTCGTCCGTCCGGTTGTACTTGTACCTAGCCGCTTCGAGAATGGTGAAATAAAGGTTCTTCGAAAGTCCTACCTGGACTGGCTGGTGCTTGCGAAAGTGGCGTCCGAAACCCGGGCGGTCTTCGAAGAGATGAGCTCTTCTCCGGCCAATCTAACGGGAGGGGGCGGGTCCGGAGAAGCTGGGGCGGAGCCTCCCTAGACTGAGTCAAAGCTTGGGGCGAGCCCCTTGCCTCCCGCACTTTCGATTCTGCTTGCAGCGGTATCCGTCCTGCTGACCGCCCGGGGGTGGGGTAAGGCTTCTCAGATCTTCCTTTCTTTCCCTTTGGGAGGCAAGGGTCGAGGGACCTTCATTGCCTCCTAGTCTTACGCAGGCATTCGCGGGTTAACAGGCTCCACCAACGGCCTCGGGTTGCCTGGAGGTGAAATTCTTCAGTGAAATCGAGCTTCTGTGGCTGCTCCTCCACTCGGGACCCTGGCCGAGCCCAGGAGTAAGGGCTGGAAGCAGCTTAGCCTTCTGGGGAGGCCGAGGTAGCTGCTCCCCATTCTCTCCAAAGCTGTGTATTCGTTCCCCCCAGGACTCTGCTGAAGGGGGCCAGTAGCCTGGCCAGCCCCAGTCCATGGCCCTTTGTTGGCCCTGCCCAACAAGCCCTTCTCCCCAAAGACATTTCAGAAAGCTCACTCTTGGCTGACCAGTGCCCTGGATCCCAGACCTGAATCAGGTGAGACTCTTCATTTTGACCCAGTAAGGTCTGAGTAAGGCTCACTTTGGGCTCGCCTACTCATTCTGCCACCACTCCTGAGCCTTTGAAGAAGAATCTGGATTTTTTTTTTTTTTTAAGCCTTTACCATTCCTTAATGAAGAATAGACCCTGACCATTGCTCCCATCCTTCCCCAAGCATTCTTTCCTACCCCACAGAAAGCAGAATGAAAGAGGTTTCTCTGCTCTCTTTCAGGGCTATTTTAAGGTTTTTAGGCACACCTGTGGCCAGCCTAGCTGCCTTTCCCCTGTTTCAAAGAATCCCTGCTTCCTTATTAAGCCAGCACCTGCCCAGAGGCCCAGGAATGGAAGCTTTCCTTCCACTCCCAGGCTGGGAGATCGCAGGCATTTCTGCTTGGGTGTCCTAGACACCTCTTCAGAGTCCTCTTGTTGCAGAGGGTGAAGAGACTCTGGACTGCTGCCTCCCCCACCGCGCGCCAGCCCTATCCACTTCCTTCCCTTGAAGCAAGTGACAGCTCAGCAACTTTCCCAGAACAAAAACAAGTGTTCTGCCATTCACTTCTGGAAGTCCCTTCTAGTGAAATAACTTCTGCTTTTCTTTTCTCTTCCCTCTTGCAGGCAGTTTGAGCTCCCCTGCAGTAATGAAAAACATGCTGAGATTTCTGATCCCAGAGTCCCATATAACTGCTCAGTTTTTCGTATCCTAGCTTCCTTGGGTGGGAGCTTGCTGAAATTGGGGTGGCACTCCTTGCCAATCTTGAGAACCCCAAACCAAAGTAACATCCGGTGTCTATGCTAACAAGCTTAGCACCGAATTCTGTTCTTTTCTCATTAGCGAAAACTCCCCCTGTATGATGGGTGAGACATTCTCCCACTTGGGCTCTCGGGAGGAGAACAAGTCCATCCTGCCCCGAAGCCCAGCCACTGGCAGCAAGGCTGCCTGCTACTCCAGCACCCGAAGCAGCAAGTCTTTTTGTTTTCCCGTGCCTTGTGAAGGGGCTGCCAGTGCCAGCTTTGTGACTTGTCCTACCTGCCAGGGCAGCGGGGAGATCCCTCAAGGTGAGTGGCCCAAGGCTTTAGAGATAGCCTGGAATCCAGAAAAAGCTCTTAGCAGCCAGCTGGTCAGGCCCGTCTGAGCCTCCTTGAATGGGGTTGGGTCTCCCAGTTCTGGGTCCTCCCCCCCCTCCAGGCCGGCCAGCAAAATGTTAACTTTTAATCTGCCCTCGCTGCAGAGACACCTGCCCCCTGCTGCCCCTCCTGCCCTAGTTGTTCTTCCCAGCCCAGGGGGTCTCCAGCCTCCCTGCTCCCTTACAGACCCTGGGTCTTAGGATTCAGGAAGTTACAAATGACCTCTCCAAAGTCTCATTTGCTGGTGCATTCCGGAAATTCACACCTGTTAATGAAAAATCTCACCTCTATCTTAGAGCTGACAGAGTGGAGTTGCCATCTCTGTCCAAGGTCCCCAGTCCTGCCCTGGGGCAGAGGTGGCACGCTTCTGACTCTGTGGAGTGAAGGGGTCCTTCTGGATAGCTGGCACAGCAAACAGTCCTCATGCATACTTACTTCTTGGCCCTCTCACCTTCTTTCTCTCTACAGAGCTAGAGAAGCAACTAGTGGCTCTCATCCCCTATGGGGACCAGAGGCTGAAGCCCAGGCACACGTAAGCCCTTCTTTTCACCTGAGCTCCACAGGGGCTGTACTCATTGTCTCTCCCTTTCTGCCTCCCCACCCCCATTCCCAATTCTTCTCCATTGGAAGCCTCCCTGAGTTCGGATATACTAGCTCCATTTCCGGGGTTTTTTCTGGTTTAAGAAGTTTGGGGCATAGCAGATGCCACTTGAGGGCACTTGGGTGTCCTCCTGAGCTTTGGTGCTTCCAAGAAGCGTGGCTCCCTTGTGAAAACAGAGAGGATCCCTTGGCTCTGCAAGTACTTTCAGGAGGGAGGGAGTGGCCTTGGCTGTAGTTCATTTGGGGAAGTTATTTTTCCTGCGAGCTTCTCTCTGTTGTGGCAGTTCAGACCTGCCTGTTCTCTTCCCAGTTGAGATGGAAAACCAGCTGCTCCCTCTTCTGAGATACTTCAGAACCTCAAAGGCAGCCCTGGGGTTTCACTGGAGGAGGGGCAGGTCATGACCCTGTTTGTGCCACCACCCTGCCCTCCCTGACCACTGCACCAGCATCTGAAACTGCCAGTGCCCCGCATAAGATACTAACAAGGTGCTACCTCACCTTAATGCAGATTCCAGTTTTGAATTAGAAGGACAGACGATGTCCTGTTCTGAGTATTAATTTTAAAATTCAGAACTCTCAAGTTCATGTGGACATGTCTTCCAGTGATAATAGCTGGCATTTGTTGAGCTTTTGTTATGTGCCCAGAAGCTGGCTTTAGTGCTTTTTCTTGCATTAGCCCATAACACATTCTGTGAGGTAGGTCCAGTTCTCTCCATTTTACAGACAAGGAAACTGAGGCCTAAAGAGGTTAAGTGGGTTGCTCAGAGAACTGGTCCAGTGGGTAAAGAGAGGTGGGGATGGAAGCCAGGCTGCTTGCCTCAGTCCTGAGCTGCGTCTGAACCTGGGCTGGTCCTCCACATCTGGGGAAGTAAATGTGCAGTCACAAGGGGCTTGCGCAGGGGAGAGCCTTGTGTAGGGACTGGAGTGTCCGTCTCTGCCCACATTTCCGTGGTACTCAGACATCTGCACTGCTCGACCCCGGGGCCTGCTTTCCCACAGGAAGCTCTTCGTGTTCCTGGCAGTGCTCATCTGCCTTGTGACCTCCTCCCTCATCGTCTTTTTCCTGTTCCCCCGGTCCATCGCCGTGCAGCCTGCAGGCCTCAACTCCTCCACAGTGGCCTTTGACGATACTGATATCCACCTCAACATAACGGTGGGTGGATGCCCACACCCCTGAGCTCCATGCTGCCTTGCCGGCAACTCCTCTTTGCCCTTGTCCGGTGTTGCAGTCCTGGACATAGGTAGCCAGAGATCTTATGGCACCTGGGGAGGGTGTAAAAGCCTGGGGAGAAGCAAGGAGACACCACGGGCCACGTAACAGATTATGCAGGATGAGGACGGTACACAATGAAGGGTCAGAATCGGGGGTGTAGGGGGAGAGAAAACACAGGTGTGGGAGGCAGGGCAGGTCTGAGACTCCCTGGGTGGGCAAAACTGAACAGAGGTGCCTCACAGGATGAGACTGGATCCTGTGCCAGCTTATTGTCTCCTCCAAGGGACTCCTGGCACTGGGCTTCAGCAGCTGAGACCCACAGTGGGAGTGGGGCTCAGTCAGGCCGGGGCAGGGGTCGGGGGGAGGCAGGCGTTTGGGAAGCTACTTGACTTCTTTTCAAGGATGGCGATCCTTCCCACTTCCCTTTCCCTTGTCTTCCTCCTCAGAATATCTTAAACATCTCCAATAGCAACTACTACCCCATCACTGTGACTCAGCTGACCATCGAGGTTCTACACCTGTCCCTTGTGGTAGGGCAGGTCTCCAACAGCCTCCTCCTCCACATCAGCCCTTTGGCCAGTGAACAGGTGATTCCCTTTCCATGTGCTTGAACATGGGTGGTGGTCGGAAGGGGCGGCTGGGGCTGAGGCTCACCCTGTGCGCATTTGGTTGACAGATATTTTATGCAGTGACCAACAAGATCAAGGATGAAAACACATAGTAAGTATACCTTGATCTCTTCTCTCTTAGCCTCTTTCCTGGTTGGAAACCCAGTCTTCATCCCTACTAGACTTCCTGACTGCTTAACAAACCCTGCAGCCAGCATTTGGCCTCCACCCTTGTGGCCAAGGCTGCAATGTGCAAGGAATTCAGGGTCCCCCACCTGTTTGGACTTAGGTTGGAATGAAAACAGGCCAGAATTTGGTTAATTCTTACAATATGTGACCTCAGGCTCTTAAGCCTGAATCCCTGAGAAAATGAATGTCTTGTTTTCTGTTGAGGGGGAGGGGCTAGTACACACCTGGGCCAAGCCTGTGGGGCTTGGAGAAATGCAATTGCAGCAAGGGTGACATGCTCACCTTAGGCAGAGGGAGAAAGAGTGGGAGTGGCATTTGGGGGCCCTGATGGGAAAGAGCCCAGGAGATGACACTGGGGCCTGCAAGGCTGCCAGGCTGCTCAGTGTGAAACGCGGTCCTGTGTTCTTTCTCTCTCAGCAAAATCTGTTCCTGGATGAAAATCAAAGTCCACCATGTGCTTTTGCACATCCAGTAAGTAGGGCTTCGAGCCCAGGGGTCCACTCTCCCACTTCTCATCCCAGTCTCCCCTCTACCTTGTGGGAGGAGTCATTCAAAGCTAACTCCATTGATCTTTGCGGGCTCTTGGGAGTAGCAGGTCCAGCCCCTGTGCTAGATCCCACCTTGCTTATAAGTCACAGAGCTGTCTGGATCACAGGTGGGACAGCTGTCCCAGGCACCTTGGTAGAGTAGGGAGTGGAAGGAAGAGCGTGGGGTGTTTGAGGGAGCCCACCCTCCCCAGACAGCAGAGCAGGGCCAGAGCTTCCCTCTTCCTCCCAGACAGAGCAACAAAGCCTGTTTCCTCTCCAGGGGCACCCTGACCTGTTCCTACCTGAGCCATTCAGAGCAGCTAGTCTTCCAGAGTTATGAATATGTGGACTGCCGGGGGAACTCATCGGTGCCCCACTTGCTGCTGGCCCCTCACCCACCATGACCTGTCTACTGTTCCCAAACTCCAGGCCCCTGCCAGCCTGGGCTGTATATCCCAGTGCCCAAGGAAGAATTACACAAATTACAGTGATTTTGCCAAAGGAAAAGCCCTGCTTTGTTATACCTCCCCCAACCACACACACCCTCAGCACAGGGAGTCCTACGTGGAAGTTAACTTGACACACACATGCATGCACGCATGCTATTCACATCCTCTGATTTCCACAGGAAAAGAAGTCTGGTTCTTCTAGCAGCCAGCACCAGGCTTTTGCCTTGGTCTGTCTTAAGGAAAGTCTGACCTGATATGTATCCAGAGCTGCCTTAGATTTCCCAGAGTGGTCCCTGCCCTCTGTGTACTGAGCACCTTGGTTGCCTAGTGCCTCCGGGGCTGGCCTTCCTGCCCTTCTTGCCTGAAGGGGAGAAATCTTTAATTTTATCTCACTTTTAAAACATGGATCTTTTTCAAGTTCTCCACCCAGGGATGGGTGCTGCCTCGTGCCTTCCTGCTTTTGTCCTGTGACAAAGTGATGGTGATGATCTGCTTTTGTCCTGGTAACTTGTGCCCTGACAGCAAGATTGGCAAAGCCCTTTGGCTCTGCATCTTCCCTGGTCAAAGACTGTTCCAGTTCCTAGGAAGACAGAGCTGTTCTCTGGCTAAAGCTTCTCTCCAACAAAGTTATTTTATTCTGGTCACAGCAGAAGCAGAAGTAGTAAGGGAGGAGAGGAGACACCTCTCCTATACAGGGAGGCACCCTCCACCTATACAGGAAAAACTGAGATGAAGCCAGAGTCATTTGGAAAGAAGTTTATTGAAGTTAGGTTTCTGGCTGGTGGTGAGCCCTCAACCCTGAGCCCATGTGAGTGGACACTGGTAGGTCAAACGGTGGTGCCAGCTGCTCCTCCATGATAGCCTGCAGAGGGGGAACTGTCAGGACTTGGCCAAGCTGCTGGGCTCTACAGCATCCCTGGCTTAGTTCCAGGGCCCATCTTCTGCTCCCAGAGGCGTCTGCTTTCCTTCGGGTGTTGACAGGATGAAACTGCACATGAGTAGGGACTGGTCTCAACCTCTCCTCTCTGCTGTCACTCAGATGAAGCAAAGTCCCAGATGATGGAGGGTCCCACTGGGCTCCAGATGGAGGCGGTTGGTTGTATTGCTGAGCAGGAACTGAAGGTGGCTGTGGTTTTCCTTGGGCTGGGAGATGAACTTAAGTGGTGGGGAAAGCTGAGTGCCATTTTGGATGGATGGAGAGGAGGCAGTGGTGACAGCACCCGGCTAGCTGGCTGAGCAGACAGGAAGGAGGAGGAAGGAGGCTGTCCTGTCCTGTGTCCCCGCTTTCATGCCGGAGTGAGTAGAGCCAAGAAGGTGCTGGCAGGAGCACCAAGTCCAAAAAGGCCAGGCTGGAGTTTCTGCTGTGTGTAGGTTGCCAAATGTAAAGGATATCTATTGTATTCAATAAACTATACTTAAAAAAATAATAAAAATAAAAAAATAAACTATACTTAACAATGTTAAAAAATAAAGTCTCCTGTGAGTGGGAGGAGAGCTGGATGACACTCCCAGCCTGTTTCTGAGCTTCCGAGTGAGTGCCAAGCTCTCTTTCCCAGGCCCTATGCCCCTCTGCTAACCTGTCTAGCTCTTTTTGCTTCTGAGAGCTTGCTCCCAGGCTCTCCCCTTTCTCATTGTGTATCTCTGAAGCCCCCTCCTGGCTTTAATATTCCTGGTCTGTGCCCCCTCAGGAAGCACTCCACACAAGGGCCCTAGTCCCTGGCAGTTGGTGTGGGGGCAGTCTGTGTGGGCTTTGATGAAGGGCCCAGGCATCACCTGTCTAGCCCCAGGTGCAAAGGGGGGCAGGCTGTGGGATCCTAGGTATCACCTTCAGGAAGTGGTAAGGGCGGGTGCCTGGGGCCTTTGCAGCCTGACACCTCTGAAAGGCTGAGGTGGGGGAAGGGAGAGGCCTGTGGGGTTTTGTGGGCAAGTCCTCCTCTCCTTCCCAATATCAGGTGTCCTGTGCTTGAGGCTACAGCCCCCTTTTCCTTTGAGCTCTTTCCACCCCTGCCTCTGATCATCCATGCCACACCTCAGAGCCCACAGTGGGCCAGACATTACACTGGACTTGGTGGGGCCCTGCCTGCCACCTCTAATGCTGCTCCAGGCCTGCTCCAGTATGATGCAAACCCTCCTTCCCCAGCTGCATCTCAGTAAGCACTGGCCTTTGGGGAGGGGTGATGGTTCCAGTGAGAGTCTTAAACCTAAAGTACCAACAGAGGCGCCTGGGTGGCTCAGTCAGTTAAACATCTGACTCAACTCTTGGTTTTGGCTTGGGTCATGATCTCAGGGTCTTGGGATCAAGCCCTGCATCGGGCTCTGCGCTTAGCAAGGAGTCTCCCTGTCCTCTCCCCGTGGACATACATGCATTCTCTCTCTCTCTCTCTCTCTCTCTCTCTCTCTCTCTCTCAATCTGTCTCTCTCTCCCCCCCCTCCCTCAGATAAAGAAAATCTTTAAAGCCCCCAACACACCTGACATTGCTAAATAAGAGCCAGCAATGGAGCCATAGACTTGGGAAGGCCAAGAGCAAGTTCTCCCATTGGCTTCGCCTACAGAAGCATGGAATCACCTACTTTCTTCTCCCACCACCCCCTCCACCCCCTTCTGGGTCCTCATGCCCCCTTCTCTTCATCCCCATCTCACAGAGCTCACCAGCCTCTTGATTCTTTTTAGGAGGAAATCACATTTTATTCTCAGCTTGCCTTCTAGAGTGGATTAGGAGGGGGTCACATTTGGAATGGAGATGCTCCGAGTTGAAAGAAGGGTGAGAAGGCATTCATCTGGTGGGGGGGGGGGGGCAGTTTGTTTTTTGTTTTTGTTTTTTGCTGATGCCCAGTAGGGTTGAGGGTCTATCTCTGGATCACCACTGCTGTGTGTAATTCGTTGACTGAGAAGAGGGAGAGAAAGGAGGCAAACTGGGTTAGTTAGCTGTTTCTGGGCCTTCTGTTCCAAAGCATTGCATCCAGAACATTTATGCCAGAGGAATCAAAACAAAATGAAGCAACCCAGTCCTTATCATCAGGGTTTCTCATCCTTTGCATCTATGTCAGAGAAACCTTCTTTCCAAAGATTGTACTATGTCATGTCCTTCTCATCAAAGTGACTGCTCTGGGCTTGCAAGGCCTGGATTGAGCCAGGTTCTAAACTGGGGGTTTATGATGCCTTCTCTTTCAATTGCCACATTCAGTGGTCCTGACACTTCTATTAAGGAAGTGGTATTATCATTCTCATTTTATGGATGGGGCAGATGAGGCTGAGATGCAATCACTACTGGGAAGAGGTGATCCTGAGACTTAAAGCCTGACTTCATGCCTTGCCTTCCTCCTGCTCCAGCTGCCTCCGCCCCAATCAGCACTTAAAACACCCCTCTATTTTGCTTCTCTGGCAACTGTCCTGTCTGTCTGAAATAGATTTGTCAACCCCTCCATTTCGTTGTGTTTTTTTTTTTTAAGATTTTATTTATTCATGAGAGACACAGGCAGAGAGAGAAGCAGGCTCCATGCAGGAAACCCGATGTGGGACTCGATCCTGGGACTCCACACATTGAGCCAAAGGCAGAGGCTCAACCACTGAGCCACCGAGGCATACCAACCCCTCCATTTCTGCTTAGTGCTGAGCAAGAGGCCCTCCTAGACATTTTTGTGAAGGCAACAAATGGAGAAATAGGCCATTCAGAAATGACTATATAATTGCATCTAAAGGGATGCCTAGGTGGCCCTGCCATTGGGCGCCTGCTTCAGCTCAGGTCATGATCCCGGGATCCGGGATTAAGTCCTGCATCTGGCTCCCTGTGAGGAGCCTGCTCCTCCCTTTGCCAATGTCTCTGCCTCTCTCTGTCTGTGTCTCTCATGAATAAATAAATAAATCTTAAAAAAAAAAAGACTTTATGGAATTGACTTTATAAAATATAAATATAAATAACTGCAGCCCTTCACCAACAAACCCTTTCTAGATTACACACGCACACACGCACACGCACACGCACACACCCACGGTCTACCTGCCTTTCACACTGTCTCACCCTGAATCGTGAGTGCTCCGTGTATTTATCTGGATTAGATTGGAATGATTTCCTGAAACCTGAAGATAAAACAAAGCACAAGTTACTCATCTGACAGTTTCTGAAAATGGAACATGGCAGAGCTGGACTCTCTACTATGTGTCTGGGGGGCAGGGGGCAGCCCCTCCCTGGGGCAAGGCACAGACTGAGCCCACTCTGAAAATTCACAACCAGGAAGCTGCGCTGTGATTCCCTGTTCCAGACTTCCTATGGCTCAGTACATCTCTTGTTGCATCTGCAACTCAGATCCCACCCTCACCCCTCTGACACCCTCGCCCCAGAGGCGGGGCTGCCAACTTCACAGCCACTCCCCGCAAAAGTCAGCAGCCTCATTTGCACCCCCAGAGTGATGCAAACATCTGGGGGGGGTCCCCCCAAACAAAGGCCAAGGGTACCAGGGAGAGTCTGTGACAGTGGGAGGATAGCTGTGGATTCTGGACGTAGGGCTGGGGTGAGAGCAGGGAGCTCCCCCTCATCACTTGCCCTCCCAGGTGTCTCACTTACTAGGGCCTTGCAGGGGTTTTATTCCTCCTAAGAATCTGTTAATGTTGGATTGCTCTCCTGCTTGATGGGTCCCTACTGAGCCAAGCTGGGGACCTGGCTTTGAAGAATCCTGCAGACTGTGCACAAAGGTGAGAGGGTCTTGGGCATTCTGTTGCCTCGACTGAGGTGGCGGCAGCATCTGTGACTCTTCAGGGAGCTGTGGTTGCGCTGGTGGTGGCCTGAGTGACATCTGCTGTTCCTGTCGCAACTCCTGTGGGCGCTGGGTTTTTCTCTCAGATTGCAGTTCCTCCTCTTGGAGTTTCTCCAGTTCCTGACAAGAAGCCCCTGGCAAGTGGCATCCTTCTCCCTCCCCTCCCAGTCACCCATCTGCCAGTGACTCTGCAGGGAGCAAGGCAAGCAATCACTGGAGATGCAGAGGTCTCTGTTCCCTGGAGTTGGAGGCTGGACTCTCTCCCTTCACCCTCCATGAAACCCGAGAACTGTTTCATGTGACAGTACCCCCTAGCACAGTCCCAGCCCTGGAAATGGCAGTCTCTGAGCACCTACCTCCCACCTTGGTAGCTGTGCACTGAATACAGTTTGCACTGCTGGAGAATAAAGAATACTTTCCTGCAAACACTCTGAAACGGGGGGCAGGGCGGGGGACCCGGGGTGGGTCAATCTGTTAAGTCTCTGCCTGCCTTCAGCTCAGGTCATGATCTCAGGGTCCTGGGATCAAGCCCTGCATAGGGCCCTCTGCTCTTCAGGGACCCTGCTTCTCCCTCTGCTTCTCCCCTCGCTCCTGCTCTCTCTCTCTCTCTTTCAAATGAATAAATAAACCTTAAAAAAAATCAAACCTTTGAAACAGCACTGTCCAATAGAAATAAAATGCATGCCACAAGTAATTTAAAATCTAGTAACCATATAAAAAAGTAAGAAGAAAAGAGGTGAAACTAATTTTAAGATAGGTTAGTTAACCCAATACCTCCAAAGCATGTAATCAATATCAAAGTATTAATGAAATAGTTTATATTCTTTGTTTTTGTACTAAGTCTGTAAAAAACAGCATGTATTTTGTTTAACAGTACATCTTTTTTTTTTAAGATTTTATTTATTTATTCACAAGAGACACAGAGAGAGAGAGAGAGGCAGAGACATAGGCAGAGGGAGAAGTAGGCTCCATGCACCGGCAGCCCAACGTGGGATTCAATCCCAGGTCTCCAGGATCGCGCCCTGGGCCAAAGGCAAGCGCCAGACCGCTGCGCCACCCAGGGATCCCTAACAGTACATCTTAATTTGGATATCACATTTTGATAAAAAATACTTGCTTTATATTTAGATGTCATGAAATCTACAGTTGAAAAAGATTTATGGGGCACCTGGGTGGCTCAGTGGTTGAGTGTCTGCTTTAGCTCAGGTTGTGATCCCAAGGTCCTGGGGTTGAGCCCCACATCAGACTCCCCTCAGGGAGCCTGCTTCTCCCTCTCCTTCTGCCTATGTCTCTGCCTCTCTCTCTCTGTTTCTCATGAAAAAATGAATAAAAAGAAAAGAAAAATATTTATATATCTAAACATACTGTTCTAAACATACTAGAAAGCTTTCCCATACATAAACAGTATCTGTTTTTAAATTTAGATTTACAGAGATCCCTGGGTGGCTCAGCCATTTAGCACCTGCATCATCCTAAGGCATGTCCTGGAGACCTGGGATCGAGTCCCACGTCAGGCTCCTAGCATGGAGCCTGCTTCTCCCTCTGCATGTGTCTTTGCCCCCCCCCTCTCTGTATCTCATGAATAAATAAATAAAATCTTAAATAATAAAAAAAATAAATAAATTATTTATTTATTTATTTAGATTTACTGGGCAGCCCGGGTAGCTCAGTGGTTTAGTGCCTGCCTTCAGCCCAGGGTGTGATCCTGGAGACCCACCGTGGAGTCCCACGTTGAGCTCCCTGCATGGGGCCTGCTTCTTCTGCCGCCTGTGTCGTGTCTCTGCCTCTCTCTCTCTCTCCATCTCTCAATAACAAATAAATAATTTTTTTAAAAATTTAGATTTAAATTTAATAAATGTTTAATTTTAAATTGATAAATTTAAATAAATGTTTAAATTTAATTAAATGTATATAAAATTTTACATCCTGTTCCTTGGTCTTGCCACATTGCAAGAAGGGCTCAATAGCACATAGGCTGGTGGCCACCCGAGAGAACAGTGCAGCTTTAAAATCTCTCAGGCTCAGGGATCCCTGGGTGCCTCAGCAGTTTAGTGCCTGCCTTCGGCCCAGGGCTTGGTACTGGAGTCCCAGGATCGAGTCCCGGGATCGGGCTCTCTTCATGGAGCCTGCTTCTCCCTCTGTGTCTCTGCCCACCCCCCCCTCTCTCTCTCTGTCTCTCTATTTCTGTGTGTGTGCCTCTCATGAATAAATAAGTAAACCTTAAAAAAAAAATTCTCTCAGGCTGGACCAGCCAGGAGCCCCCTCTGGGCCTCAGCATAGTACAAAGCAAAGTTGAGTTACCCTAATAAACACATGCCCACACACACACACACACACACACACACACACACACACACACAGTCCACCCAAGAGAACATTAAAGGACCTTTCTTCCTACATTCAGCAAAACAATATTGACCAAATCACAGCTTCCTCCTAGGCATCTGTCTTCCCTCCCCACTCCCTTCTGGGAAGCTCTGCAAGGAACCTGATGAACCTGGCCCCTCTCATGCACCTGCTCTTCCTGCTGCTGCTGCTGCTGCTGGTGCTGCTGCTGCTGCTGCTGCTGCAGCTCTTCCTGTTCCTTCTGCTGTTGCTGCTGCTGAGCCATCAGCCACCTCCTCCGGTCCAAAGCCATCTGCCTGCGACGGGCCTCCCAGTGGTAAGCACTGCCCATGATGGTGGGGGTGACCAAAGGCCTCAGAAGGGGTGGGGGCAGACGGAGCCCAGGATGCTGCCCCCACCTCCTCTGTTTCCTGTCACTCCCTCCCCACTCCCTATAACCAGAACCACCTCACAATGGGAGGAGGAGGCAGCGGTTTTCCTAAGTTGCCTAGGGATTGTCTATAAACTACCTCTCTCTCCAAGCCCTGTGAAGGTAGAAGACACCTTTCCACCCGAGCTTTGAGTTTCCATGCGCCCAGGGACAGCTTCAGAGTCAGCTGGGTGTTCTCTCTGATTGCTTCCTCCCAGCCTTCCCAGGATTCCACCATCCTCATCCGGCCCTCTGCTGTGCCCTTCCTCCCCACCACCAAAGTTCAATGGACTTCCCCTTCCCTCAGTCCTCCATCTCCTCCTGCTGTACTGAGTCAAGAGGACAGAAAATATAAAACCCAACAAACCCTCACTGGGGTCTGACCCCCAAAAGGCAGGGTGGCTAATGAGCCTGGGGATTTAGAATGCTGGGCTCAAGCCTGGGATCTACCTCTTCCTCTGACTCCAGAGAGCCTACCTAACATCCTGGGCCTCGGTCTCCTTGCCCGTAGAATTAGAAGGGTTTTACTTGTTACCTCCTTTGCAGGACTGGTATCAGGACCAAGTGGATTAATGGGTGAGGAATATACAAGACAAGGCAGAAAATTATCCAGCTACAGGCTGGTGTTTTTTTTTAATTCTCCTACCTGATTTTCATCCTCAGTAGGTGGAATGGCCAGGGGAAGGTATCATTCCTGCAACCCAGGGGCAGGTGCTGGGTAGGCTAATGACTGCAAGGCTACCTCCTACAGCCACATGCCCTTACCCACAGATAACAATCTTTCTAGAAGCTGCAGAGCCTGAGTCCAGCTTCAGGGCTGCAAACCCAGCCACAGCTTCAAACACCATGCTGGTGGAAAGCAGGGTGAGGTGGGAAGGTGACAAGGGAGAAAAGCCCTTGAACCGGAGAACAGGTTCCCGAAGAACCTGTCAATTTGGGCAGCTGGTTGAGTGGAGTCAGCCTGGGCTGCGGAGTCCAACACACTCAGGCTGGATCCTGTTTGTGCCACCTCCTAGCTGGTGGTACTTGGGTAGGTCACTCAGTGTCTCTGAGCCTTTCCTGTGAGACTTTTTGGAGGCCACCTTTAGAAAACAGGCTTGAGCAACTGTGAGCCACCACCAAACTGAATCCGGACAGGCTCATGGGGTGACCCGCCTCAAACTATCCATTGGCCCTAACTAACCTGTGGTTACTTCCAACCAGGCACAGTTACCAAAAAAGGGAAATTCCATGTCCCCACACCTCCTCACCTTCCCTCTTTAAATACAGCCACTACTCACTACCTTGCAGACACTCTCTCCTCTGCTTTCCTGCCCCCCAGCCTTGCAGTGTATTCAATAAAATTCTATCTCCTTTGTTGTGCCTCAGGTGAACCCTTTCACTGCCCCCACTACTGGCCACCACTGGATGGGGACCCCCTACATTTGAGGGCCCCATCCGATCTGGGAGAGACACCACATTTTGGAAGATCCCATGGAATGCTTAGAAAGGGCCTGCCCTCACAGTGAGCAGGAGTCAATGCTTATGCCAGAGAGATATTCAAGGTGAATAGGACAAGATCGCGCCCTTCTCCTCCCCTGTGCACCGTGCCTCTCCCAACCCCTACCTCTGACCTCAGACTTCCCTCCAGCTGTGGGATTCTCCTCCACATCCCACTACACTCCTTTTAGTCTGGGTTTTAACTCCTCTTGGCCCTTAGGGAACTTCCCCTTTCCTGATTGTAGCCACTTGCACATTTGAAGTTTTAAATAAAATTGTTATTTTTATCCGGGCTTGTTATTATCCAAAGCCCGGATCTTTGTTGTGAAAGGAATAAAGTATATTTAGAAGCATGGGCCAGGTAAACCCTGTGAGATGCCAGCTGTATTATCATGTGTACAAATGTGGCCTAGTTGCTCTGATCAGTTGACTCACCTGCAAAATAGAGATAATATCTCTCTATCCAGAAAGTGTTGTGATGATTAAAGGAAATAATTCACATAGGCACAGGATTCAATCAACAGAGGCTTTTACATCCCAATCAACCCATCATAAGTTGAAAAAAAAAATCTAGGTCGAAAGTGCATTTAATGCACCAGCCTACAAACCATCATAGTGTTACAGAACAATCTATCATAGCTGCTAATTCAGGAAACAAACAGGTCCGCCCTGGCACTCTCTCCTGGGGAATTTGGAGGGGGCTGGACGAATCGAAAGCATAGCTCCTGGCTGGGTTTGCCAACACAGTTACCAAACAAACCCGGATAAATTCTTCCCTGGAGAAGCCAGTAACTCAAGAGAGGAGGGTTTGGAAAAGAGAAAGGGAGAGATTTATTTCTGGTGCTAGCCGCTAAGGAAGGGAAGAGGCTCAGGCCTTAATACTGGACCTCTCCAATGGCAAGATGGACACCTAGAGTTTTAACAAGGTTCAGGAGGGTTCATGCAAGAGAAAAGGCAGAGAGCATATGATCATGGATGGGGGTTGGTATGTGTTCAGCCCATGATTATGGGCATGGAAGGGAACGTGTGAGGTGGGGTCTTCTAGACACTCCACTGCCATTAGGGCTTTTCTGGTCTGGCAATGGGAATGTTCCAGTCATTGTCAATGCCTTAAGAAAATGCAGTAAGAAATAACCATTGAGGTCTGTGGTCAATCAAGAGAGTTCGCTGACAATAGCTTAGCCTAGTCTACCTTGGGTGTGCTCAAAATATTACCTAGGATGCAAAGGGAACGTATTCAAATAAAAAGTCTGAAAACTATCAGCAAAAAGGAGGAGGGGAAGAGACAAAAGCAGGGAAAGGATATGTTTTGTTTTGCAGGACCAGCAGTTCCCAACTAGGAGCGGGCTGTTTCACCTGATAGCCCCTTACATGAGCCGGTTTGAGTTGGATTGGAGCCAAAGACCTGGGAAGAAACCCTCCATGAGTTGTCCTGAAGTTCCCTTTAGCACATTATAATACTCCAAGATCTCCTGATATGGATGGAGTTTTCTGCCATTTTTTAAATATGCTGTGTAAGCACTAGCGTGTTGACATGCTAGGCATGGCCAATGGAACTAAAGTGCTTATGCGAGGTCCCTGCCCCTGCCCCCAGTACGCTGAATAAAAGCTTCCTAACAAGCGACAGAACACAAAGGTCACCGAGGGAATGGAAGAAGATATTTACAAATGACATATCTGACAAAGGCTTCGCATCCAAAATCTACAAAGAACTTATCAAACTCGACACCACAAAAAACAAGTCAATTAAGAAGTGTGCAGAAAACCCAAGTAGACACTTTTCCAAAAAAGACCTCCAGCTGGCTAACACACATGAAAAGATGCTCAACATCACTCATCATCAGGGAGATACAAATCAAAACCACTATGAAAAAAAAAAAACACGATGAGATACTGTCTCACACCTGTAAAGATGGCTAAAATTAAAAACACAAGAAACAACAGATGTTGGTCAAGATGAGGTTCAGAAAGGGGAACCCTCGTACTTTGTTGGTGGGAATGCAAAATGGTGCAGCTACTCTGGAGAACAGTGTTAGAAATAGGACTACCCTAGGGACATCTGGGTGGCTCAGCGGTTGAGCGTCTGCCTTGGGCTCGGGATGTGATCCTGGGTCTGGGGATCGAGTTCCACATCGGGCTCCATTGAGATCCGGCAATTGCACTACTAGGTATTTACCCAAAGGATACAAAAATACAGATTTGAAGGGATACGTGCATCCCAATGTTGATAGCAGGATTATCAACAATAGTCAAACTATGGAGAGAGCCCACATGTCCAACACCTGATGGAGAAATAAAGAAGATGTGCCTACACACACACACACAGGAATACTACTCAGCCATCAAAAAGAATGAAATCTTGCCATTTGCAATGACACGGATGGAGCTAGAGCACATTATCCTAAGTGAAATAAGTCACTCAGAGAAAGACAAATACCATGTGATCTCACTCACGTGGAATTTAAGAAAGAAAATAGACAGGAGTGCCTATGGGGCTCACTCAGGTAAGCATCTGCCTTCAGCTCACATCATGATCTCAGGGTCCTAGCATCTAGCTTGGCATCAGGCTCACTGCTCAGTGGGGAGTCAATTTCTCTTTCTCCCTCTGCCCTCCTCCCACCTATTTTCTCTCTCTCTCTCAAATAAATAAAATCTTTTAAAAGAAAAACAGATGAATATATAAGAAGGGGGTAAAGAAAATAAGAGACTCTTACCGATAGAGAATAAACTGAGAGTTGATTGAAGGATGTGCCTGGGGGAGGGGCTAGACGGGTGATGGGTACAAAGGAGGGCGCTCCTTATGATGAGCACTGGGTGTTGTAAGCAAGTGATGAATCCCTGAATACCACTCCAGAAACTAATATTGCATTGTATGTCAACTACCTAAAGTTGGGATCCCTGGGTGGCGCAGCGGTTTGGCGCCTGCCTTTGGCCCAGGGCGCGATCCTGGAGACCTGGGATTGAATCCCACGTTGGGCTGCCGGTGCATGGAGCCTGCTTCTCCCTCTGCCTATGTCTCTGCCTCTCTCTCTCTCTCTCCCTCCCTGTGTGACTATCATAAATAAAAAAAAAAATTAAAATTAAAAAAAAAACCTACCTAAAGTTTAAATTTGAAACAAATACTACAAATTTTAAAATTAGTTAACTTTAAAATCAATTAATCTAAAAATTAGTTAATTCATTACTTTTTATAAAGCTCCGGTACTAACCCCAGGAGAGACAGTGCCTTTTTTTTTTTTTTTTTTTTTTAAGCCAGCTCTATACCTTACGTGGGGCTCAAACTCACAAGTCCAAGATCAAGAGTCTCACACTCCACCGAGCAGGTCAGACGCCCCAGTGCTTTGAGAGCTATTCCCCCTGCCTCCTTACTTGAAACAAGTAATAAAACGTTCTTTGCTTTCAATAGTTCCTTGGATTGTGCTCAATTACATGCATCCCAAGCAGCAAACTCCTTGAGTGTGGTTACAAGAATACTTGTATTAGTTACAGTTGGGCAAGGTCATCTAACCAAAAGCCTACTTGATAACAAAGTGTTGACTATCTCGAATATCTCACGTAATTTATATCGAATACTGTACTGAAAGTGAGAAACAGGATGGCCGTTCAGGTACAGAATGGTTGTCAGGGTATCAGTTGTTTACCCTCGAGATCCTGTGGTTAATTGGGAGCTGTGGCTGCCTGCTACCCGGTATCATGAGAGAGAATTGTACCATATATCGCAGGCCCGAGGACAGATCCAAATTCAAAATTCGAAGTACACTTCCTACTGAATGTGTATCATTTCATACCATGGTAGAGTCAAGAAGGTGTAAAATGTATCATCATAAGTTGGGGACCATCTGTACAGTATTTTATAAATTTAAGATGTTATCCATTGAGATTTTATGTACTTATGAAGGGAAGAAAGAGAAAAAGATGTGCAGCCACGTGTGAAAGAAGAAAGAGCAAGAAAAAGGAAGGAAGGAAGGAAGGAAGGAAGGAAGGAAGGAGGGAGGGAGGGAGGGAGGGAGGGAGGGAGGGAGGAAAGAAGGACAGAAGGAAGGAATGAGGGAGAGAGGAAGGAAAGGAAAGAAAGATCCCAAAATGAAGTCACTTGCCCCAAGACAGCAAATCAAGACTTAATTGCAGGAATGAGACTTTTAACCAGTCAGTCTGGAATTTTCTGATCAGCACCAGTGTGTAATCTGCAGGATGGCCCTCCAGCCTTTCCCCTCAAAGGCAGGCGACCTCGCCTGAAACACTCCTTTCCTGTTTTTTGGTAATGACTTCCTGCCCGGTCCCATTTCTGCCTGTAAAAGTTTTCCATTTTGTACAGCTCTCCTGAGCCCCTTTCTACGTGCTAGGTGGGATGCTACCTAACTCGTGAATCCGTGAATAAGACCAATTAGGTCTTCGAATTTTGTCAGTTGAATTTTTTTTTTTTTAACACATTTACTGGCAGTGACCAAGCAAACTTCTGACAGCATTTGAGGATGAGAAACAGGCGTGGCACCCGTGAAGCTGTTGTTTTCTCTTTCTCGCTGGTCCTGTGGGTGGTGGGTCAGTTCTGAGTCTGAACTCTGCTCTCTCTGCATCAAGCTCGAACCGAATTGACTTTGCACAGTTCCTTATTTGGTTGGAAATCTCAGCCCTTGGTTTTGTCCCAGATTCCATGTTGGGGACTGCTGGTGGCCACTGCAGTCCACCATTTTAGAATCAGTCTGCGGTCCCCATTCTTTGGGTGTGCCGGTCAGTCCTTTCCCCAGTCCCAGATTCCACACTGGGAACTGTTGATGGTTACCAATTGGAGTCCAACTGGGTCCACCTTAAACTGAAGTGGATCCAGTGAGTAAAAGCTATTGGTAATGGGAATCTTGGAAGCCAAAGAAGCCACAGACAGAGGGCATGGGTGGAGAATTTAACAGCTGTTAGGGAGCGCCTGGCTGGGTCAGTAGGTGGGAAATGCATCTCTTGATCTCGGGGTTGTGAGTTCAAGCCCCACATTGGGTGTAGAGATTACTTAAAATCTTTAAAAAATAAAATAAAACAGGGGCACCTGGGTGGCTCAGCGGTTGAGCTTCTGCCTTTGGCTCAGGTCATGATCTAGGGATCCTGGGATTGAGTCCAGCATCGGGCTCCCCACGGGGAGCCTGCTTCTCCCTCTGCCTTCTCCCTCTGCCTCTCTCTGTGTCCCTCATGAATAAATAAACAAAATCTTTAAAACAAAATAAGACAAAATAAAACAGATCCCAGGTTAAGATAAGTTGGTCATAGAAAGAATTAGACTGACACTCACCCACAAACCCACAAACCCCAAGGAGATTTCTGTGTAAAATATCACACAATCCCCAGCCCTGCAGCACATCACTCTTAGGTATTAATCTGGCTCCAAGACACCCAAAACGACTTTGTTAAAGGAAATAGATCTCTTATTTACTTACTTTAAGGTTTTTATTTAAGTTCCAGGTAGTTAACAAAATAGGACCCTTTAAATATAAAGAGCTAAACACGCCATCTTCCAGCAAACCTGCTTACTTTGTGTCTAAAAACCAGAGTCCTGGAAGCTGTAGCTATCTACAAAAACGGCAAAATCTTACTAAAAACCTAGAATTACAGTGACCATTCTAGGGAATGTTTCAATAAAAAAAAATCATTTATTTAAGAAGTGCACTTGAAAGTAAGGGTTCCTGAATTAAACAGAATAGCATACTTATTTGGTATGCAGAAGTTTCTAAAAGGCTTCAAGATTCCAAAATAGCTTTATTAAAAGATTCATTACAGGGCAGCCCTGGTGGCTCAGTGGTTTAGTGCCACCTTTGGCCCAGGGCCTGATCCTGGAGACCTGGGATCGAGTCCCACGTCGGGCTCCCTGCATGGAGCCTGCTTCTCCCTCTGCCTGTGTCTCTGCCTCTCTCTCAATCTCTCTCTCTGTGTGTGTGTGTGTGTGTGTGTGTCTCATGAATAAATAAATAAAATCTTAAAAAAAAAAAGATTTATTACAAAAAGCCAATGAAGGGCACCTGGGTGGCTGAATAGGTGAAACACCTGCTTTCCACTCTGGTTGTGATCCCAGGGTTCTGGGACCCAGCCCCACATCACTTAGCCCCACTGATAAGTGGGGAGTTGAGCCTGCTTCTCCCTCTGCCCCTCCCCTTGCTCGTGCTCTCTCCCTCTCTCTCAAATAAAAAAATAAAATCTTAAAGAAAAAACAACCAAAGAAAGAGCCAATGAAACGTTAAAGACCCAAGAAATACCTAAAATAAAACACAGTAAGACAAACGTAACTCCTACTGTTCCCTTCTAACCTTCTTTATCTGAGATCTTGCTTGTTTTGCCCTTAACTGCCTTTCTACTCTACCCTAAAGAGACTGTTAAAGTTACCTTTTCTTTAGGGGTTTTTGTTCATTTTTTCGTTTTTTAGAGATTTTCTTTATTTCAGAGTCAGAGTGCATGAGCAAGTATGGGGCGGTGGTGGGGAGAGGGAGAAGCAGACTCCCCGCTGAGCAGAACCCATGGGCTCTATCCCAGGACTCTGGGATCACAAGGCAAGCCCAAGATAGAGGCATACCCGACTGAGCCATCCAGGCGCCCCTTAAAGTTACTTTGTAAGATGAAACTCCCCGGGGCCCCTGAGTGGCTCATGTCGGATCATCTCAGGTCATGATCTCAGGGTCCTAGAATCAAGCCCCACAGCTGGCTCCCCGCTCAGTGGGGGAGTCTGCTTCAGATCCTCTGCTTCTGCCCCCCACCCCATCCACTTGTGTGCATATACTCTCTCAAAAATAGATAGATGATAGATAGATAGATAGATAGATAGATAGATAGATAGATAGATAGGAAACTACCCAAAGATTCAGAAGATCCTTTCTCTCCTTAGTCAAAGGCTGAACTTAATGTCATAGATAAAGAGTTTCCTAAGCCTAGGGAGGACCCCCATAAGTTTTTTGAAGAATTTTGTCATTATGGGGGCCTATGACCCTGGGCTGCCAGATATTTATCATTTATGTACTTGTTGAAGGACCCAGCAAAGGCCAAAAATAGACGCAGGAAAGCAAAATGGCCAAACCCCACGTTTGGTATTCAAGATCTTCCGTCTAGAACCTTCAATATGTTCTCATAGATAGAAGAACTTGTAAAAAAGCAACTGATCTTTGACAAGCCATTCCGAGAGTCTTCCATACTTTGTACTGATTGGTCTGTTATTCAAATATGCAAACGGGGGCATCAGGCTGGCCAATAGGTGGAGCATCCAACTCTTGATTTGCGGGTTGTAGGTCCAAGCCCCACACTGTGTGTAGAGATTACTTAAAAATATAAATCTTGGGCAGCCCAGGTGCCTCAGAGGTTTGACGCCACCTTCAGTCCAGGGTGTGATCCTGGAGACCCAGGATCGAGTCCCACTTTGGGCTCCCTGCATGGAGCCTGCTTCTCCTGCCTGTGTCTCTGCCTCACTCTCTCTGTGTCTTTCATGAACAAATAAATAAAATCTTTTAAATAATAAATAAATAAATAAATAAATAAATAAATAAATAAATAAATAAAATCTAGGGACCCCTGGGTGGCTCAGTGGTTGCGCGTCTATCTGCCTCCGGCTCTGGGCGAGATTCCGGGGTCCTGGAATCCAGTCCCACGTCAGGCCCGCTGCGAGGAGCCTGCTTCTCCGTCTGCCTGTGTCTCTGCCTCTCTCTTTCGCTGTGTCTCTCATGAATAAATAAATACAAATCCTTTAAAAAATTTTGAAAATAAATAAAGCTGGGAGACTTTAAAGCTGGTTTGGAAGCTCTCTTCCTCAGGTCACTGAACCTGCTCTACTTGCCCCGTTTGTAAGTGGATTATCTCCAGATTAGTGGAGGCTAGAAAGGCAGAAGAGAAGATGGGAGGGCACCGGTCTGACTGAACTAGTGACAATAGTTGAACACTCTGAAAGAACTTTGGAACAGGATTGTAAACCAAGACCCACCACGCTATTCACTTTATAGCTACAGCAGCTCCAAGGCCAGGCATCTATTTTTTTAAAAAATTATTTTTAAAGATCTTATTTATTCATGAAAGACACACACACACACACACACACACACAGAGGCAGATATACAGGCAGAGGGAGAAGCAGGCTCCATGCAGAGAGTCCGATGTGGGACTCCATCCCAGGATTCCAGGATCACACCCAGAGCCGAAGGTAAACGCTCAACCACTGAGCCACCCAGGCGTCCCTAAGGCCAGGCGTCTAAAAGAACACCTTATCCTCCCACATTGCACCCTTCTCCTAGGGCTCCACCATTAAAACACAGGCCCAAGGATTGATGTCTCAGTTGTAATCAACTGGGACCCTGCAAGAGGTTGTCCTCAAACGCCCTTTACAAATTCTGTAATATCAACTCAAATGCCCCTACGTTTACCCTCGGAGGAGGCCCTCCCACCATGTTGATGGGATTCTGAGGGATTTTCTCTGAACTGCAACGTTACTCCCTTAAATAGCTAAGGGGAAACTACAATTAAATTAATGGGTTTGTGCAGTACGGTCAGAAAGAGTCACTATTTGTCCTGGCTGAAACCTGACAAGATAGTTGAAAGGATTCAATAAAACTATGATCACATATTTGGCCAACTGGAAGCCAATATTCAAAGCCTGATAGGAATTTTTGTAAGACGTTCTCCCCTAAGCTAAGTACCTAGAGGGGGGACATCTGGGTGGCTCAGAGGTTGAGCATCTGCCTTTGGCTCAGGGCATGATCCCAGAGTTCCAGGATCGAGTCCCACATCTGGCTTCCTGCATGGAGCCTGCTTCTCCCTCTGCCTATGTCTCTGCCTGTGTCGCTCATGAATAAATAAATGAAATCTTTAAATACATACATACATACATATCTAGAGGGAAGAAAAACCTTCCAACCGTTGATATCACTTAGGTGGCCACCCATTCTTTAAGGAATTAAAAATAGCTGTCCCTGGGACACCTGGGTGGCTTAATGGTTGGGCGCCGGCCTTCAGACCGGGGCGTGATCCTGGAGTACTGGGATCCAGTCCCACATCGGGCTCCCTGCATGGAGCCTGCTTCTCTCTTTGCCTGTGTCTCTGCCTGTGTCTCTGTGTGTCTCTCATGAATATATAAATGAACTCTTAAAAAAAAAAAATAGCTGTCCTTGCTTTACAAATCTTACAAATCAAAGCCTACTTGCTGGATGGCTCCAGAATTGTTATTCAAAGTTCATCTAAAAAAAAAAAAGTTCATCTAATCTTTTTTTTTTTTATTTTAATTTATTTTTATAATAGTCACACAGAGAGAGAGGCAGAGACACAGGCAGAGGGAGAAGCAGGCTCCATGCACCGGGAGCCCAACGTGGGATTCGATCCCAGGTCTCCAGGATCCTGCCCTGGGCCAAAGGCAGGCGCCAAACCGCTGCACCACCCAGGGATCCCTCATCTAATCTTTTTATCAATTCCCCTGCCTCCCCTATTTATCTCGAAAAGTATGTAGGAGCTTGCATTTCTTTCTCCCTGTGCCTTTGAGACGTAAATGTTCTACTAGAGTAGACAATCTCCCTGATGTGCAAACTTCAGAGAAGTAATTCTTATCAAAAGAAAAAAAAAAAGGAGGAAAGGTCATTTGGAACTTTGTCAAGGACAAATAAAAATCTTCAATGTCTTCCCCACAAAAATTAATAGAAAAAGTCCTGTTTACCAGAAAAACCATTTTGATCTGACTTTTATAAGTTATGAGTTTGTATTGTTGTATCTAATTCATGGTAATAGTTTTTCTTTTCTTTTCTTTTCTTTTCTTTTTTTCTTTACTCTGCCCAGCTTGATATATTTTTTCTAAACTAAACACTACCCCCAATCTGGAACTTGAAAAAATGACCCTAAGATCAAGAGTCACATGCTCTGCCAAATGAGCAGGACAGGCACCCCCATGGCAATCATTTTTAAAATCTATCTATCTATCTATCTATCTATCTATCTATCTATCTATCTATCTATGAGAGAGGGAGAGAGAGAGGAACACAAGCAGGGAGGAGCAGAGAGAGACAAGCAGACTCCCTGCCAAACATAGAGCCAGACTCGGGGCTGATCCCATGATGCTGAGATCATGATCGTGACCTGAGCTGAAATCAAGAGTTGAATGCTGGGATCCCTGGGTGGCGCAGCGGTTTGGTGTCTGCCTTTGGCCCAGGGCGCGGTCCTGGAGACCCGGGATCGAATCCCATATCGGGCTCCTGGTGCATGGAGCCTGCTTCTCCCTCTATCCATGTCTCTGCCTCTCTCTCTCTCTCTGTGTGTGTGTGACTATCATAAATAAATAAAAATTTAAAAAAAAAAGAGTTGAATGCTTAACTGATGGAGCCACTGCAGCGCCCCATGGCAATAATTTTTTTGGGGGGGGCAATAATTTTTAAATGCAAGTCATAAGGTCTCTGTTTACATCTTTCATGTAGTTCTGTGTATGTGCTATAGACATGTGGTATTTGGAGGCACATGTTGGGACAACAGTGAGCATCTGCCTTTGGCTCAGGTCGTGACCCAGGGTCCTGGGATCAAGTCCTGCATCAGAGTCCCTTCAGGGAACCTGCTTCTCCCTCTGCCTATGTCTCTGCCTCTCTCTGTGTCTCTCATAAATAAATAAATAAATAAATAAATAAATAAATAAATAAATAAATAAATAAATAAATAAAATCTTTGAAAAATAAATAAATACAAAAAATTAGCTCATATATTACGGGCACCCTCCTTTTCTCTAACTGCCAGAAGATTCCAGAAACTGCTTTGCAGACTCTCCTCAGAGGTTTAGAAGGTAAGGGTGAGAAAAAAAATAGTGAGGAATAGGGTTGCGTATGTTGGTAGTGAGAGCTGAGATCCTGAAAACTATGTTTGCTGCTGCTCCCGTCTCTCTCCCCCAGTCATCAAGTCCTGTAGCAGAACACTCGTCAACCCGTAAGGTACGCGTGCGTTCCAGGAGAGTCTTGTTAAATACTCTGTGGCTCTGCATTTCCAACATGCTCATGGGACCCCAGTGCTGCTGGGGTAGGGGCCCACACTTTGAGCAGCAAGGTGCCAAACTGTCCCACCTCAAGTCATTTTTTCAAAATTATTCGTGGCACGCCTGAATAATTGGCGTCAGCGGCTGAGTGTCTCCTTTTCGGCTCAGGGCGTGATGCTGGGATCCAGGAGCAAATCTCACGTTGGGCTCCTTGCAGGGAGCCTGCTTCTCCCTCTGCCTGTGTCTCTGCCTCTCTGTGTGAGTGTGTCTCATGAATAAATAAATACAATTTTAATAAAATAAAATGTTTAAAGATTTTATTTATTTCTTCATGCAAGACACAGAGACATAGGCAGAGGGAGGAGCAGACTCCCTGTGGGGAGCCTGATGTGTGGCACTTGATCTCAGAACCCCAGAATCACAACTTGATCCAAGGGCAGACTTTCAACCACTGAGCCACCCAGGCGCCCCATTTCTTTTTAAGATTTTTATTTGGGGGACGCTTGGGTGGCTCAGCAGTTAAGTGTCTGCCTTCAGCCCAGGACGGGATCCTGGGGTCCCAGGATCGGGTCCTGCATCGGTCTCCCTGCATGAAGCCTGCTTCTCCCTCTGCCTATGTCTCTGCCTCTCTCTCTCTGGGTCTCTCATGAATAAATAAATAAATAAATAAATAAAATCTTAAACAACAAACAAAAATGGCTCAAGGTGAGGGATGCCTAGGTGATCCCATCTGGTTAGGTGTCTGCCTTTGGCTCAGGTCCTGATCCCAGGATCCTGGCAATGAGCCCCGAGTTTGAGCTTCCCACTCAGCAGGGAGTGTTTCTCCCTCTGCCCCTCCCCCTCCATTCATGCGCTCTCTCTCTCTCTCTCTCTCTCTCTGTCTCTCTCTCAAATAAAATCTATTTTTTTAATATTCTTTTTAATTTTTATTTATTTATGATACGCACACAGTGAGAGAGAGAGAGAGAGAGAGGCAGAGACACAGGCAGAGGGAGAAGCAGGCTCCATGCACCGGGAGCCCGACGTGGGATTCGATCCCGGGTCTCCAGGATCGCGCCCTGGGGCAAGGGCAGGCGCCAAACCGCTGCGCCACCCAGGGATCCCCTCTTTTTTTTTTTTTTAATTTTTATTTATTTATGATAGTCACACACACAGAGAGAGAGAGAGAGAGAGAGAGGCAGAGACACAGGCAGAGGGAGAAGCAGGCTCCATACACCGGGAGCCCGACGTGGGATTCGATCCCGGGTCTCCAGGATCGTGCCCTGAGCCAAAGGCAGGCGCCAAACCACGGCGCCACCCAGGGATCCCCTCTTTTTTTTTTTTTAAGCCACTTTTGAAACAAGGTATCTTTCACTAGTCTCTCCCGCCAGGTCTCTTCCACTAGTTATGAAAGGCGGGGTGATGGAAAGAAGCTGATGGAGCCGTGCAAGGGGACAGTGTAGACACTGGCTTGAAGGCAGGGCTGCCACAGGACCAGGCAAAACATATGCAATGGGGCCTGGACTTGAGGGTGCTGTCCTCCTCGGCTGGTGGGGACCCAATGCCCTCTCAGACCCGAGGACCGAGCACAGGAGCCCCTGGAGTCGGCAACCGTGGCACCAACAGATGTTCTCTGGTTGTGCATAGGCTTCCCCAACAGCTGCGTGAGGAGTGGATGGGGCTGAATGGCGGCAGAGAGGAATGGAAGAGCATGAGCGTGGCAGATGCCCCTTGTGACCAAGGACAAGGTCACGTTCACCTCTGTGATCCCGGGCCCACACAGTGACAGGTGCAGAGCAGGTGTTACACCGAAGAATTGGGTGGGTCAAAAATTTCATTTTATGTTATTATTTTATTGAACGATTTATTTATTTGAGAGAGGGAGAGAGGGACAGAGAGCATGAGCAGGAGGGGCAGAGAGAGGAGAGAGAATCTCAAACAGACTCCAAGCTGAGCACGGAGCCTGATGTGGGGCTTGATCCCAGGGCCCTGAGATCGATCAGGACCCAAGCCGAAACCAAGAGCTAGATATTTAACTGACTGCGCCACCGAGGTGCCTCTGAATCAACAAATTTAAAAAGAGGTTTTCAGGGCAGCCCGGTGGCTCAGCGGTTTAGCGCCGCCTTCAGCCCAGGGCCTGATCCTGGAGTCCCGGGATCATCGGATCGAGTCCCACATCCGGCTCCCTGCATGGAGCCTGCCTCTCTCTCTCTCTCTCTCTCTCTCTCTCTCTCTCTCTCCCCCCCCATGTCATGAATAAGTAAATAAAATTTAAAAATAAAATAAACGAAAGAAAAATAGGAAAGAAAGGGAGATCCAGAAATAGATCTAAATATATATGAGGACTTTTTGGTATGATAAAGGTGGCATCTGAAAATGATGATTAGATGGGCTCTTCCATATATGATGCAGGAACCACTGGGTAGCCATCCAGAAAAAATAAGGTCAGATTAATACCGGAACGTATATACTAGGACAGATACCAAGTGCGCCAGAGATAGAAATGCAAAAAATCAACAATTCTAAGGACAGTGAGCAGAGAATATGAACACTCAGTTCACAGCAAATAATAGTGGATGTGAAGCACATGGAAAGATGAACAACCTGGCTTATGAAGACACCACTGCATACGATGCAAGAGTTTGATAACCAGACGGTTGGGCAAGGCCGTGGGGAACACGCATTGGATGAGAAAGCTAGCTGTCCTCTTCAAGTCCCTGCCCCTGGCTTATCATTCCCGACTCCCTTGAAGCGATAGTAAGTTGGACACTTGGAAAGGGCCTGACCCTCACACTTGTTGTTGCTCTAACTTTGCAGGCACTTTGGTCTGTGCCCATTGATGTGAGCCGGCTAAGGGAGACCCACATTAACCAAACACACGAGAAGCTGGTGTGTGAACTAGAAGGGGAAATCATTTTTTATTTTTATTTTTTAAAGATTTTATTTATGGGATCCCTGGGTGGCGCAGCGGTTTAGCGCCTGCCTTTGGCCCAGGGCGCGATCCTGGAGACCCGGGATCGAGTCCCACATCGGCTCTTGGTGCATGGAGCCTGCTTCTCCCTCTGCCTGTGTCTCTCTCTCTCTCTGTGACTATCATAAATAAATAAAAAAAAAAGATTTTATTTATTTAATCATGAGAGAGAGAGAGAGAGAGAGAGAGAGAGAGAGACAGGCAGAGACACAGGCAGAGGGAGAAGCAGGCTCCATGCAGGGAGCCTGACGTGGGACTCATCCTGGGTGTCCAGGATCACGCCCTGGGCTAAAGTCGGTGCTAAACAGCTGAGCCACCCAGGCTGCCCCGAAATCATTTTTAAACGATTTAACTCATTTATTTGACACAGAAAAAGAGAGAACACAAGCAGGGGGAGTAGCAGAGAGAGAGAGAGAGAGAGAGAGAGAGAGAGACCAATGCAGGGCTCAGTCCCAAGACTCCAGGATCATGACCTGAGCCAAAGGCAGACGCTAGAGCGACTGAGCCACCCACGTGCCCCGAGAAATCATTTTTTTAAGTATTGTATTTATTTTTATTTTTTTATTTTTGTTTTTTTTTTATTATTTATGATAGTCACACAGAATGAGAGAGAGAGAGGCAGAGACACAGGCAGAGGGAGAGGCAGGCTCCATGCACCGGGAGCCCGACGTGGGATTCGATCCCGGGTCTCCAGGATCGCGCCCTGGGCCAAAGGCGAGCGCTAAACCGCTGCGCCACCCAGGGATCCCCTGTATTTATTTATTTTTAAGTAGGCTCCACGTGCGAGTGGGACTTGAACACAGGACCCCGTTCTAGAGCTTACATGCTATGAGGCTAAAAGGCAATAAATAAATGTATAAAATGTCAAGTGACGCCGTGCTGTGGAATACAGGAAAGCCAGGTAAGGGAGAAGCAGGGGCCCTGGGCGGATGACGGAAGATGAAGCACAGGACTCTCTGCCAGCTGTTGATAGTCTCCCTTTCCAGACGAGGAGGGTACAGAGAAAGGACCTGCCTGACATGTTTTGGCCTTGTGTCTGGTTCTCACCAATACACTGTATACGGAACATGGGAACGTGGGCCACCTGGGTGGCTCAGCGGTTGAGCGTCAGTCAGTCTGTGGCCCAGGTGGTGATCCCGGGTCTTGGGATCGAGTGGTGCATGGGGCTCCCGGGAGGGAGCCCGTTCCTCCCCCTGCCTATGTCTCTGCCTCTCTCTCTCTCCCTCGGTCTCTCATAAATAAATATATACATACATACATGAATGAATGAATGAATGAATGAATGAATGAATGAAAGAAAGAAAGAAAGAAAGAAAGAACGAAAGAAAGAAATCTTAAAAAAAACAAAGAAGCCTGTCTCGTTACTGCTAATAATCATGTCTGATAACTTGTCATCTCATCATCTCCCGGTTTAGAGATCTCAGATGGAAGGGTTGACGGAGGAGGCCAGGTTACTCGCTAGGTCCCACGGGTCCGCAGGGCTTAGCGCCCACGCTCGCCAGCTCCACGCTCCGGGGCACCCCCCCCGCCCCGCCCCCCGCCCGCGTCCCGTCGGCGGAGGCAGCGGGAAGAGGACCCCAGAGGACCCGTGTGTCAGCATCGGCAATGCTCAGTCTCGTCGTGGGCCTGACTGGGAAGAAGCATTCCTCGGTTGCCGGCGCCCCCGGCTTCCTCGGCCTAGCCTGCCCCTCGCACTCACTCGCCAAGCTGTGTGGTCTCGGGCCAGTTGCCTAACCTCTCTGCCTCCACCGCTTCTTCCGTAGGTAAACTCTGCAAGTTGGACGCCAAGAGAGCACTGAGCGCAAGTCTGGCCCAGACGAGAAGCGTTGGCTACGGTATAGCGCACGCGGCTCACTCGTTTCGGTGTCACAGGCACGACGTCTCCACCGGTACCTCGTGGCACCTAGGACCCACATCCTGGACCACTCAGACCCCAAGGTCAGGTCACGCTCGAGCTACCTCGGCCTTCCCTCAATCCCACTAAGGAAGGAACGTAGGAAGGTGGCCACTTCTGCCCTGGGGAAACGGAGGCCCGGGGGCGGGGGGGGGGGGGGGGGAGGAGGGAGGGGTTTAGGTAGATGCCCAAGGAGCCCTCCTGATGGGGTAGGGAGGCCACCCGTTCAGGGCCCGGTCTCGGGTCCCAAGTGGTGTCTGGAGCCCTTGGCAGGTGACGCCAGCCAGCCAGGCGCTTCTGGGCTCCTCCCCACGCCCTGGCCGCAGCCAGCCCGTAGGGTCCCGCAGTGACGACGTGAGGGGACTCCTGGGCCCTGGGACGACTCAGCGCCAGCCCCCGGCGCCAGCCCCACGCCCGGTTCCACGCCCCCCAGGCCGGCCAAAGCGTGAAGCCGAGGGCGCCTGGCCTGCAGCCAGGTTCCGCCGCCCGCCGCGCCTCTAGGGCTCCGCGCGCGGAGGGGCGGGCCATTCAAATTAGGAAGGGCCTTGCGGGGCCGGCGACGACGCGACGACGGACGCGTCGTTTGTCTTTCAAAAGGAAGAGACTTTACAAAGCCGCACGAGAGCCTAGCGGCTAGTGCCGCCCGTGCCACGGTGGGAGAAGCGGGGGGAGCGAGACGTGGCCGGAGCGGGCGCCGAGTCACCGTGAGTGTAAGGTGGAGGTCGTCGGGAGGGCGTGCGCGGGGGCGTGCGCGTCGGCATCGCTTCTCGGCCTTTTGGCTAAGATCAAGTGTAGTATCTGTTCTTATCAGTTTAATATCTGATACGTCCTCTATCCGAGGACAATATATTAAATGGATTTTTGGAGCAGGGAGATGGAATAGGAGCTTGCTCCGTCCACTCCGCGCATCGACCTGGTATTGCAGCAC
>NW_026574963.1:0-68142 GCF_905146905.1 Nyctereutes procyonoides | reverse complement strand
TTTAATTTATAGTTTTGATGTCTATGGAAACCAAAAGAATCATATGCAGATAATATGGACCTAAATTTGACCAGTGATAGTCTGATGGTAGCTGCTGTCCAAAGAGAGCACCTTTTTATTTATTTATCTTTTTTTTTAGAGAGAGAATGTGGGTGAGTGAGTGGCGGTGGGGCCAGGGATGGGCAGAGGTAGAGGTGGAGAGAGAGAATCTTAAGCAGGCTCCACCACGCCCAGCGCAGAGCCTGATGTGGGGCTCGATCTCACGACCCTGAAATCATGACCTGAGTTGAAATCAAGAGCCAGATACTTAACTGATTGAGCCATCCAAGCACTCCACATAGTTTTATTTTTTAAACAAATAAAAAAGAGATTAACTCAGACTCTGGAATTTGCTATTAATCTAGCAAATGTTCTCTTTATAATTCCCATGAGAAAAGAGAATCAAAAATAGTTTTCTACCAGAGATATATAGAAAAACAAACAAACAAAATCAACTTTATTTATTTATTATTTTTTAAGATTTATTTATTTATTTATTTATTTATTTATTTATTTATTTATTTATGATAGAGAGAGGGAGAGAGAGAGAAAGAGAGGCAGAGACACAGGAGGAGGGAGAAGCAGGCTCCATGCAGGGAGCCTGACGTGGGACCTGATCCGGGACTCCAGGATCATGCCCTGGGCCAAAGGCAGGCGCCAAACCACTGAGCCACCCAGGGATCCCCTCAACTTTTAACTATAGAGAACTAACTGGTGGTTGCCATATGGGAGGTGGATGGAGAGTCAGTGAAATAGAATAAGGAGATTAATAGTACACTTACCGTGATGAAGACTGAGTAATGAATAGAATTGTCAATCGTTATATTGTACACCTGATGCTAATAAACACTGTATGTTAATTATACCTCAATAAAAACAGTTTAAAAATAAGATGCATTTTATTTTTTTGTTCCAGGTTATGGTAACTCTCCTTCTCTGCTATAAAGTTGCAGAGTTGCCACATGAACCTTATGGCCCAAAGTATACTGTCTGGCCTTTTTCAGAGAAAGTTTGTTTCCTCTTTTCTAGTGTATGCTGGAACATCCTCTCTAAGGTAATAAGAAATTATTTCATCTTCCATGTCCATTAAAAGGAACACGAAGCTCTCAGAGCCTCTTGACATTTTGAAGGTAATATATATAACTCACTTAATCATACTACTTCAGCCCATTTATTAGGTGAATCATAAAGCTAAAAATTTTGAATGGGAACCGAGCGAGAGAGAGTTCTGCAGCACATTCACACTGATGTTCAGATGACTGCAGTTTAGTCCAGATGACCCAGCAGATGCCAGAAGTATAAAAGGAATATATAAGGGCAGAGCGTGCACTTTTGGCCAGCCTAAATTGGAGAGTTTCAGGGGTAGGAATATACCCCGGGGTGTGATTCAAAGTCCTGATGCCGCAGCAAAGACTCATTCATCATTTGAAAATCAGCTCCTGATGAGTTATTTGGCCCTAGCAGACACTCTGTGTGACCTTCACATAGGATTTGATTGTGTCCAGAGTTGGGCACCATGAGCTGCAGGTTGTAAGATCCATCATTGGAGTTTAGTATGAACAGCATCAATCTCTTATAAAATGGAATTGTTACACATATTCAGGATAAGGAGCAAGCAGGTTCCTTTTCAGAAATAGGACCAGACCATCATGACAACTATCCCTGTTATCTAATGCCTCTATTCTAGCTAATACCTGTAGACACCTGGGGAATTTCCTGTACCCTGAGGACGAGAAACCTGAGACTGGTTCTCTGTACACTAAAGTGAACTGAAGGCAGACTGCCAATCCGATTTAACTCCACATAGTGGTGGCCTCAGAAGCTAATATGAGAGGAATTTCAAATGTTTTAACTGGTCACCAACTTGATAAGGAGAAAGAAGTGGCCAAAGATATACATAATGACTCCCAAATACCAGGAAATTGCCCCATTGGATTGTTAGCTGCCAAAAAATGATGAGGTCTTGGAGGTTTGATGATAAGACCCTTAGAATTTAGGACACAGTGTGGAGATCTTAGTGTCTCTTGTCAGTGTTCATCAGACATGAACTTTTCAGCTGTGGAAGTAACTAATTGGAATTTCACGCTGCAGAGACATGGTAGGTCCACCATATATGTCAAGGGCAGAATCTACTGCTGAGCCTTTGAGAAGGTTCTGTTCCTTAGGAGACCAACCAGCTCTTGGTTTCAAGTCGATTTTGTTAGCCACCTTCTATCCTGTAGAAAGCAGTAATTCATCTTTACAGGGATTGACAGACATTTTGGACTTAGCTTTGCCTTCTTATCTGACATGGCAGCAGTGCCGTGTGAAACCCTTAAAGTCTCTGACTTAATGCGGTGGAGCGTTACAAAAGACTATCTTGGATAAAGAGGCTACTTTATAACAAGGAAGATCCAGTGGTTGGTTGGCTTGTGTCTTTGGGATTCGTTTTTTTTTTTTCATTTAAACATTAGAACATTTTCTTTATGACTTTATATGGAAGGTGGCAGCCTGAAAGCACATTTTAGCTTATTCTCAGAGGTGCACATCAGGGGTGACACTTTGCATAATTGAGCAAGTCTTATATATACTCTGAGCCAATGGTCTTTATATGTTGCTATGACTTCAACAATTAAACCATACTGAGCCATAATAAAATTTAAAAGATAGTATTACGTCTGCCTCCTCTAACCGTTGATCCCACGAATACGCATTTGGAAAATACACATGGGAATCAGGTTTCCTGAATTAGAGGTTCTAGTTCTTGGAGAGCAGATGCTCCAACCAGGTGGTAGCAGTGGCATAGCAAGGGTAGGAGGTGGAGGGGGACATGTGAATGGTTCATTCCTGACAGGAACATCCTTTACCACTGACATGGTTTAGAATTGCTGGTGATTGTGGATAATAAAAAGTAACAAAAATTTTAATAGTTTAGTATGGTTTTTGAATTCTATACAATGCACTCTCTTCCTAGTACACGTTCTAGATTTCCCCTCACACCCGGCCAGTGCTTTGTCTAGTTTTTCTTCTCATGTATTGACCCGGACTTGTATTCCCGAGGAGCTTAGCCTCTGGTTGCTGTGTCCTTTGTCAGGACATGGTCACAAATCCTTAGGAAAGGGCCACTCCTGCAACCCCTTGCTCCTTGCAATGCCCCTGGTCAACAGAAAAGTTTCCACTGAAACCTAACTGAGACTGACGTCTGATCATTTTGCAATCCTCTGACCACAAGCAAAAAGCAAGTTTCGCAAGGATTAACATTAGCTGTGTGTTGCATAAAGACAAGAGTTTGCTACTTCACAGTTAGGGGGGCGAGAAGAACTATGTCGAAAAGTCATGGCGCTCACTGATTAGATGCCTCCTATTGTTTTCATGTCCAGAAACAATATGAGGCAAGATTATTTTTAATTCTCAACAGACCAATGTAGGAACCTTTGTCCTGACAAGGACACAGCAACCATAGGCCAAAACTCCTCAGGAATAGAAGTCCATTTACGATCAGAGAAGAAAAACTAGACAAACCCTGGCTGGATTGAGGGGAAATCTGGAATTTTCCATAGAGAAGGGAGTGATGTTTATAAATTCCCCCCCCCAAATTTGGAACCGATGAAGCAATGATTCTGTAGATGTAGCTTCTACTTCACTCTGTAAGGGTTTTGTTTTGTTTTGTTTTGTTATTATTAAGAAATTCTGGGGGCAAATCTGATGGCTCAGTCCGGTTGAGGCCACCAGCCTTCTGCCTCAGGTCTATGATTCCTGAGGTCCTGGGACCATGCCCGTCCGCCATCAGGCTCCCTGCACTCGGGGAGTTCCTTCTCCCCTGCCTTCCCCCACTCATGCATTTCTTTCTCTGTCTCTGTATCTGTCTCTGTCTCTTCTCTCATCAAATAAAAAATAATAATCTTAAAAAATATATTCTTACTGGCTACTGCCTTGAAAATAAAATAAGTGATAGAGATTAATAAGTGTTATGGGGCTGAGTGGATCTCAGCCATGCAAAGAATAGAATTGTAAAAGAAATACAGAACTAAACAGTTACATACACACTTCGTATGTACATGAGACTTTCTATATCCAACCTTCTATAGGAGCATGCTCTATGCCACAGAGGACCATAGACAAATCACCAAAGAGTTTATTGTGGTTAAAAGAAGCCCCAACTAATGGCAGAAAAGGATTGATTTGTATAATAACCCGAACTGCTTACTAAAGGCAAGCAGATAAATCCCCACTCCCACCCCAAGATTACATGTCCTAGTCCATGGAAACTAGAAATATTGGTACATGGGGGGGAGAAATTAGGTTCCATGAAATGAAGGTTACTAAACAGTTGAACGTAAAACAGATTATCCTATTATACAGAGAGGTCCATGTACTGACACAGATCCTTTAAACATGAACAAAATGCCAGAGGTGAAGTGTCCAAGGAGCTATGATATGAGGAAAGACCAACCATCTGCCTTGAGGACAGAGGGACACAGCAAGGAATAGATACTACTTCACGGGACAGATCTCCCCTCTGTCCACCAAGAATTGGGAATAAGCCCTGAATTACCATTGAGTATTAGTCCAGTGAGAATCATTTTGACAGTTGACCTCCAAGACTGTGAGATATAATTTTGTGTTGTTTAAAAAGTTGCGATACGTGTTGTATTAAAAATTATACGACAGCAACAGAGATGAATATACTCCTCACCTTCTTTCAGACAAGCCTGAGCTTGCATGATTTATCTCCCACTGGTGTCATCGGGTAAAATTGATGATACTACTGATACTTCCCAGAATCTACACTGCCAAATGAACTATTTACTTTTAAGTCCCAGTTCTCAGGGGCTACTTCTGGGGCAATGTGCCCCAAAACATGATTGTTGTTTTTCTACCTTTTAATGGAAGTATTTCTGTTGTTTCAACCTAAATCCTGATGCTGGCTTTGTGGTTTGATTTCTTTGATTCTTGAAATCTTAAATGTTCTGACATTGAACAAATTGCTTCCTGTAATAGAGGATGTTGCAGGTGAGAGTATATCCCATCCCCCCATCTTCCTGACTGCCCCCCCATCTGTGGCATTGTGTGAGACATGATGGAGAGCAATTCTGGGAGTTGGAAATCCTTATTCTAAGATACAAATAGCTGGTTAAACTTTAATATAAGTTGGAAGTCAGTGTGCCTACCGAGGTCATGGCCATAATAGACCTGAAGGATGAAATCTAGAGGTATTTTATTGGCTACTTATTGTATGATTCAGTAAGGTTACTCTGTGTGTGCATTTGTGTGTAAATTTTTACTGAAAAAGACCTGTCAGTAATGCTCCTTAAAATTGCAAATCCTTAGAAAAGTCCAAGCGTCCCTAACCGTATGTATAGAAAGTAGACTACCAAATAAAGATTCTCCAAGAATCATCTGTTTTCAACTTATATCTGGTCATGAAGTAATGTGCATAAGAAAAAATTTCCCAGAGAGTAGATTTAGGAAAAATGAAATAAAATGCCCTGAAAAATATGGCAGTGATCTGTGCTGTTTCTTCTTTTTCTTTTTAGATCTGTCCATTTTAGTCATCATGTTCACTTTCCAATACAATGAATGGGCTATGTCGCAGGGGGAAGGTTAATCACATCGGCCATTTATTCATTTGCTGCTGTACCAAGTGATCGATCAATAAATCTGTCTGTATATCATCATCTTCTTCAATCTGTCTTACCTTTGCTCTCTGGAAAACCTCTAAAAGAGGTCATTTTTTAAATTTTTATTGTCTGAAAATGTAGGCTAATTTGGGTGTCATTCTGTTTGCATTTTAGTTGTTTCTGTAGTAAGAGGTGATTATGTCAATAAGAAAAAAGAAAGGTCTGAGGAATTGGAGACAGGACGGGAGAAGAAAAATTAATTTCCCTTAAGCCTCATTTACTTCATAGTATTTGGCTACTCTAGGAATAATACAACATCAACTCCAGACTAAGATGCCAGGGAAGGACAAAAGATTTTTGCTGGTGTTTCCTTGATATATTGTATTTTAGGGGAAGTGTACTAAAGGGTGAATTCATTCAGCTTTATTTTTCTAGTCCAGTATTATACTATAGGAGTTTTCACTTTATGCAATAATGATTGAAATTCAATTTTCCTTCATGTCTTGTGAGCATGTTTTGCTTTAAACTTCTCCTAGTAATGACTAAAACTTTTCTTTTAGAAAATTGAAAAACGGTAACATAACCTTTAAATGATGAATATAAAACCCTGGAAGATACATGCAGCATTCTATAACATATACCATTGTTTAGAATATTTTTCTACAAACTGTATGTTAGTTATGTATAAAATATAATTAATATTGCATGTTTCACATTATCATCCATTGAATTGAATATTCTCATATCCGTGATACTCATAGGTATCCATACCCAGGGTCATAGGTGTCATGGATATGATATAGTTCCATCTACCTTATAGAACTTTTATGTTTTTCTTTAATTATATATTTCAAAAGCCAACGCAATGCCCTGGCATATAATGACACTTGTCAAAACTCTAGTGATTGTATCAGATAGAAAAAAACCTGCTAATTTCACAGTCTATCAGTAATTTTCCAGACAGCTTCTTGGTCTAACATTTTCTGTAGCTTTGAATTCACTGGAGCCACCCACATATAATTGCATGTTATATGAAATATGTACTTTTATTATATAGTACATGGCATATAATATATAACATATTTATGTATATTATATTATACTATTAAATCAGATATAAATATGATTGTATTAAATCTGACTTGAGGAACTGAATGGGTTTAATTTAATAATTTTTTCCGATTTAATAGTGGGTCAATCCGCGCATGAACTTGTTTCCCATCTGTTGGGGCACCTGGGTGGCTCAGTGGTTGAGCATCAGGTCATGATCCTGGGGTCTGGGATCAAGTCCCACATCGTGCTCCCCCCAGGGAGCCTGCTTCTCCCTCTTCCTCTGTCTCTGCCTCTCTCTATGTCTCTCATGAATGAATAAAAAATATTTTTAAAAAAGTTTCTCATTTATTTTTGTAGGTAATTATTCTAAGAACTATTTACCTAACTTCAAATTGCTAGCAATAAATAATAATAATAAAAAATTTTAAAAATCACTGTACTTTTTTTTTAAAGTAATCTCTGTACCCAGTGTGGGGTTCAAACTCAGGACCCTGAGATCAAGAGTTGCATGCTCTACTGACTAAGCCAGCCAAGTGCCCCATCAATGTACTTTTTAAAAGACTTTCCAAACTGAAAGGTAATATTGTTTAAGGTACAAAGTAGAATAATGAAAGGAAAACATTTCCTTTATATTTCAAAAAAGTAGAAATTGGAAATCTTCCAATGTCTCTGAGTGGTAAAATGCGCAGGATGCTTGTGTTTGTGTGTGTGTGAGAGAGAGAGGGAGAGAGCACATGTGTCTTTTGTGTCTTTTTTTCAAGAGGCTTACTTGAAATGTAAGAGAAATTTGGTTCTATGAAAACAAGATAGGCAGATGTAAAAGCACTGGGTAAATATTGATGAGAATTTACAGTGTTGGTTGAGAGGCTGCTGACTGTCTCAATTAGATTTATTTCTGAAACTTCTAAGTCTACGAAATTTTTGTTTAAATCAAATTGGTAGAAAAGCATAGACATAAAATTAGATACACTTGGGACTGCTGTGGTTTCAGGTAGAGGAGGCAGTGAGGATATAAAACTCTCTGTCTTCTACTCATTCCTTCTCTCTGCTCTTTCTCTGGCAATAAACATTTGTGAACACAAGACATGAAATTTGCCTATAAAGTGAGTGAAGAAAGCAGAACGATCCCTAATTCTTATGAAAATCAGAGTAAACCTCGAGTACAACATGTTACTTTGCCCTGAAGTTCTCTTTGAAATAGTTTTCCTTGTGGTTCTGAAGGGTTTCCCAGTTTGGTGCCCTATGTCTTGGACAGTTATTTAAATCTTCCCAGTTTTTCAGGAACACACACATGCACATGCACAACCAGGAGTACGAATTTTTGGGTTTGAGCTCACTCACATTTTTGTCTTGGATGTCTGAGGTGATGCTGGGTTACCTGAGTTGAGAATGCTGGCTAATTGGGAAGCATTTCAGGCCATTTCTCTAACTTAAAAGATGAGACAGTAGGCTTCATATTGCGTTCCTTAAAAACAAACAAACAAACAAACAAGACAAAAAGAAAACCGACCTCTTTCTCCATACACTATAAATCTGAGTGAGAATGCAATTTTTCTTATTTCATTTGGATGTCTCTGCAGTTACTTGTTTAGTTTTTAATTACTTGGCCAAATTCCCTCTGAATATTCTGGGTCAGGTTCATTTTTAAGGCCTCAACTTGTCTTAGAATGAATGATAAACTTCGACTTGGTCTCTAAGGTCTATTCTAGTACTCACATTTTATGACTTTTACGGGTTTTTTTTTGTATATTTTTTATTGGAGTTCAATTTGCCAGCATATGGTATAACATCCAGTGCTCATCCCGTCAGGTGCCCCCCTCAGTGCCCATCACCCAGTCACCCCATTCCCCCACCCACTTCCCCTTCCACTACCCCCCTGTTCATTTCCCAGAGTTTGAAGTCTCTCACGTGCTGTCACCTCTTTGATATTTCCCACTCGTTGTCTCTCCTTTCCCCTATAATCCGTTTCACTTTATTTTATATTCTTAAGTTTTTATATTACTTTATTTATTGGATAACAAAACAATACATATGACTGTAAAAGATACCATATTTCTCCAATGTCTAAACCAGTTTTTTCCTCTAAAATGTTGTTGCTTATTAATTTTTTGAGGGGATATTTTTTAATTTATATCAGTTGTTAAAGAACTGATATATTACTGCTTTACATGAAGGTTGTTGTTAACTATTCATGAATCCTTTCTATGCGGTCTGATACTCCTAACGTGGGATCGCCATCCAACACAGAGGCAAGGGAAGGAAATCCTGTTGCTCTCCTATATTTATATCTTCATTCCCCAGATACTTCTATATTATAATGAAGAAAATATTTTTAAAATCCACATTCTGTGGTCTTCTCTTCAGAGTTCGAAATCCATTACCTTTTGTACAATCAGTAAAAACCAGACCCATTTCTTGTACCTTACAAATTGGTGCTCCTATTATGTTCACTGTTTTATTTTATTTTATTTTATTTTATTTTTTTTTATAAATTAATTTTTATTGGTGTTCAATTTACCAACATACAGAATAACACCCAGTGCTCATCCCGTCAAGTGTCCCCCTCCGTGCCCGTCACCCATTCACCCCCACCCCCCGCCCTCAACCCCTTCCACCACCCCTAGTTCATTTCCCAGAGTTAGAAGTCTTTATGTTCTGTGTCCCTTTCTGATATCTCCCACACATTTCTTCTCCCTTCCCTTATATTCCCCTTCACTATTATTCATATTCCCCAAATGAGTGAGAACATACACTGTTTGTCCTTCTCCGATTGACTTACTTCACTCAGCATAATACCCTCCAGTTCCATCCACGTTGAAGCAAATGGTGGGTATTTGTTGTTTCTAATGGCTGAGTAATATTCCATTGTATACATAAACCACATCTTCTTTATCCATTCATCTTTCGATGGGCACCGAGGCTCCTTCCACAGTTTGGCTATTGTGGACATGGCTGCTAGAAACATCGGGGTGCAGGTGCCCCGGCGTTTCATTGCATCTGAATCTTCGGGGTAAATCCCTAACAGTGCAATTGCTGGGTCGTAGGGCAGGTCTATTTTTAATTCTTTGAGGAACCTCCACACAGTTTTCCAGAGTGGCTGCACCAGTTCACATTCCCACCAACAGTGTAAGAGGGTTCCCTTTTCTCCGCATCCTCTCCAACATTTGTTGTTTCCTGCCTTGTTAATTTTCCCCATTCTCACTGGTGTGAGGTGGTATCTCATTGTGGTTTTGATTTGTATTTCCCTGATGGCAAGTGATGAAGAGCATTTTCTCATGTGCATGTTGGCCATGTCTATGTCTTCCTCTGTGAGATTTCTCTTCATGTCTTTTGCCCATTTCATGATTGGATTGTTTGTTTCTTTGGTGTTGAGTTTAATAAGTTCTTTATAGATTTTGGAAACTAGCCCTTTATCTGATATGTTATTTGCAAATATCTTCTCCCATTCTGTAGGTTGTCTTTGAGTTTTGTTGACTGTATCCTTTGCTGTGCAAAAGCTTCTTATCTTGATGAAGTCCCAATAGTTCATTTTTGCTTTTGTTTCTTTTGTTTTCGTGGATGTATCTTGCAAGAAGTTACTGTGGCCAAGTTCAAAAAGGGTGTTGCCTGTGTTCTCCTCTAGGATTTTGATGGAGTCTTGTCTCACATTTAAATCTTTCATCCATTTTGAGTTTATCTTTGTGTATGGTGCAAGAGAGTGGTCTAGTTTCATTCTTCTGCATGTGGATGACCAATTTTCCCAGCACCATTTATTGAAGAGACTGTCTTTCTTCCAGTGGATCGTCTTTCCTCCTTTGTCGAATATTAGTTGACCATAAAGTTCAGGGTCCATTTCTGGATTCTCTATTCTGTTCCATTGGTCTATGTGTCTGTTTTTGTGCCAGTACCACACTGTCTTGATGACCACAGCTTTGTAGTACAACCTGAAATCTGGCATTGTGATGCCCCCAGATATGGTTTTCTTTTTTAAAATTCCCCTGGCTATTCGGGGTCTTTTCTGATTCCACACAAATCTTAAAATAATTTGTTCTAAGTCTCTGAAGAAAGTCCATGGTATTTTGATAGGGATTGCATTGAACGTGTAAATTGCCCTGGGTAGCATTGACATTTTCACAATATTAATTCTGCCAATCCATGAGCATGGAATATTTTTCCATCTCTTTGTGTCTTCCTCAATTTCTTTCAGAAGTGTTCTATAGTTTTTAGGGTATAGATCCTTTACCTCTTTGGTTAGGTTTATTCCTAGGTATCTTATGCTTTTGGGTGCAATTGTAAATGGGATTGACTCCTTAATTTCTCTTTCTTCAGTCTCATTGTTAGTGTATAGGAATGCCATTGATTTCTGGGCATTGATTTTGTATCCTGCCACGCTACCAAATTGCTGTATGAGTTCTAGCAATCTTGGGGTGGAGGCTTTTGGGTTTTCTATGTAGAGTATCATGTCATCGGCGAAGAGGGAGAGTTTGACTTCTTCTTTGCCAATTTGAATGCCTTTAATGTCTTTTTGTTGTCTGATTGCTGAGGCTAGGACTTCCAATACTATGTTGAATAGCAGTGGTGAGAGTGGACATCCCTGTCTGGTTCCTGATCTTAGGGGAAAGGCTCCCAGTGCTTCCCCATTGAGAATGATATTTGCTGTGGGCTTTTCGTAGATGGCTTTTAAGATATCGAGGAAAGTTCCCTCTATCCCTACACTCTGAAGAGTTTTAATCAGGAATGGATGCTGTATTTTGTCAAATGCTTTCTCTGCATCTAATGAGAGGATCATATGGTTCTTGGTTTTTCTCTTGCTGATATGATGAATCACATTGATTGTTTTACGAGTGTTGAACCAGCCTTGCATCCCGGGGATAAATCCTACTTGGTCATGGTGAATAATTTTCTTAATGTGTTGTTGGATCCTATTGGCTAGTATCTTGTTGAGAATTTTTGCATCCATGTTCATCAGGGATATTGGTCTGTAATTCTCCTTTTTGGTGGGGTCTTTGTCTGGTTTTGGAATTAAGGTGATGCTGGCCTCATAGAATGAGTTTGGAAGTACTCCATCTCTTTCTATCTTTCCAAACAGCTTTAGTAGAATAGGTATGATTTCTTCTTTAAACGTTTGATAGAATTCCCCTGGGAAGCCATCTGGCCCTGGACTCTTGTGTCTTGGGAGGTTTTTGATGACTGCTTCAATTTCCTCCCTGGTTATTGGCCTGTTCAGGTTTTCTATTTCTTCCTGCTCCAGTTTTGGTAGTTTGTGGCTTTCCAGGAATGCGTCCATTTCTTCTAGATTGCCTAATTTATTGGCGTAGAGCTGTTCATAATATGTTTTTAAAATCGTTTGTATTTCCTTGGTGTTGGTAGTGATCTCTCCTTTCTCATTCATGATTTTATTAATTTGAGTCTTCTCTCTCTTCTTTTTAATAAGGTTGGCTAATGGTTTATCTATCTTATTAATTCTTTCAAAGAACCAACTCCTGGTTCTATTGATCTGTTCCACAGTTCTTCTGGTCTCAATTTCGTTGAGTTCTGCTCGAATTTTAATTAACTCTCTTCTTCTGCTGGGCGTCGGGTCGATTTGCTGCTTCTTCTCTAGCTCCTTTATGTGTAAGGTTAGCTTTTGTATTTGAGTTCTTTCCAGTTTTTGAATGGATGCTTGTATTGAGATGTATTTCCCCCTCAGGACTGCTTTTGCTGCATCCCAAAGATTTTGAACAGTTGTATCTTCATTCTCATTAGTTTCCATGAATCTTTTTAATTCTTCCTTAATTTCCTGGTTGACCCTTTTATCTTTTAGCAGGATGGTCCTTAACCTCCACGTGTTTGAGGTCCTTCCAAACTTCTTCTTGTGATTGAGTTCTAATTTCAAGGCGTTATGGTCTGAGAATATGCAGGGGACGATCCCAATCTTTTGGTATCGGTTCAGACCCGATTTGTGACCCAGTATGTGGTCTATTCTGGAAAAAGTTCCATGTGCACTTGAGAAGAATGTGTATTCAGTTGAGTTTGGATGTAAAGTTCTGTAGATATCTGTGAAATCTATCTGGTCCAGTGTATCATTTAAAGCTCTCGTTTCTTTGGAGATGTTGTGTTTAGAAGACCTATCAAGGGTAGAGAGAGCTAGATTGAAGTCACCAAGTATAAGTGTATTATTATCTAAGTATTTCTTTACTTTGGTTAATAATTCGTTTAAGTATTTGGCAGCTCCCACATTCGGGGCATATATATTGAGGATTGTTAAGTCCTCTTGTTGGATAGATCCTTTAAGTATGATATAGTGTCCCTCTTCGTCTCTCACTACTGTCTTCGGAGTGAATTTTAGTTTATCTGATATAAGGATGGCTACCCCTGCTTTCTTTTGAGAACCATTTGAATGGTAAATGGTTCTCCAACCTTTTATTTTCAGGTTGTAGGTGTCCTTCTGTCTAAAATGAGTCTCTTGTAGACAGCAAATAGATGGGTCCTGCTTTTTTATCCAGTCTGAAACCCTGCGCCTTTTGATGGGGTCATTAAGCCCGTTCACGTTCAGAGTTACTATTGACAGATATGAGTTTAGTGTCATCATGATATCTATTTAGTCCTTGTTTTTGTGGATTGTTCCACTGAACTTCTTCTTAAAGGGGAATTTTAAGAGTCCCCCTTAAAATTTCTTGCAGAGCTGGTTTGGAGGTCACATATTCTTTCAGTTCCTGCCTGTCTTGGAAGCTCTTTATCTCTCCTTCCATTTTGAATGAGAGCCTTGCTGGATAAAGTATTCTTGGTTGCATGTTCTTCTCATTTAGGACCCTGAATATATCCTGCCAGCCCTTTCTGGCCTGCCACGTCTCTGTGGAGAGGTCTGCTGTTACCCTAATATTCCTCCCCATGAAAGTCAGGGACTTCTTGTCTCTTGCTGCTTTAAGGATCTTCTCTTTATCTTTGGAATTTGCAAGCTTCACTATTAGATGTCGAGGTGTTGAACGGTTTTTATTGATTTTAGGGGGGGATCTCTCTATTTCCTGGATCTGAATGCCTGTTTCCCTTCCCAGATTGGGAAAGTTTTCAGCTAGGATTTGTTCAAATACATATTCTGGCCCTCTGTCCCTTTCGGCGCCCTCGGGAACCCCAATTAAACGTAGATTTTTCTTCCTTAGAGTGTCATTTATTTCCCTTAATCTGTCTTCATGGTTCTTTAATTGTTTATCTCTTTTTTCCTCAGTTTCCCTCTTTGCCATTAACTTGTCTTCTATGTCACTCACTCGTTCTTCCACCTCGTTAACCCTCGTCGTTAGGACTTCTAGTTTGGATTGCATCTCATTCAGTTGATTTTTAATTTCTGCCTGATTGGATCTAAATTCTGCAGTCATGAAGTCTCGTGAGTCCTTAATGCTTTTTTCTAGAGCCACCAGTAGCTGTATAATAGTGCTTCTGAATTGGCTTTCTGACATTGAATTGTAATCCAGATTTTGTAGCTCTGTGGGAGAGAGGGCTGTTTCTGATTCTTTCTTTTGAGGTGAGGTTTTCCTTCTAGTCATTTTGCTCAGTGCGGAGTGGCCAAAAACAAGTTGTATTGGGAAAATGAGAGAAAGAGAGAGAAGGAAAGAAAAGAGAAAAAGAAAAAAGAAAAAGAAAAGAAAAAGGAAAGAAGAGAAGAAAAAGGGAAAGAAAAAGAAAGAAAGGTGAAAAAAAAAGGGGGTGGGGGAAGCAATCAGAAATCAAAAAGAAAAGAAAAAAGAAAAGAGAAAAAAAAAACACGGGGGAGTATTTCTGTAGAGTTTAAGTCCCTTGACTTCCCCTGGAACTGGTCCGTCCAGCTGGTCTTCTGGGGGAGGGGCCTGCTGTGCTGATTTTCAGGTGTTAGCACTTGGGGGAGCTGCTCTGCCCCTGCCTGCTGCAGGGCTCAGCGGGGGTTGTTTACCCCGTGAGGTCTCAGGAGGATCAGTCGCAGTTGCTATGGCAACTCTAGAAGCCTGGATTCAGCCTCCGCAGGAACTACGGGGCTCGGGGCTCTCGGCTCTCCGTCCGCAGGGCCTGGAGGCTCCGGGGCGGGGCCGCTGATCTGCTCAGCTCGGGGCAGGAGCGTCCTTGCTGTCCTGGGCCCTCCCGGCCTCTGCCTGTCCCGGGGGAGGCCGGATCCTGGGCTGTGTCCCGGCGCCCTGTGCTCCGGGGCCTGCGTTGTTGGATTTGCGCTCCCGCCCCGCAGCTCCCTCCCTGGAGCCGCTCCCGAGCCCCTCCGAACTGCTCCGGTCGGTCCCGCCGTGCGTGCTGCAGCCCTTAGGGAGCTCGGAGCACTCTCCTGCGCTTGCAGGTGCCTGTTAGTGTCCCCGGGAGCCCGAGGGCATCCCCGCCCTCCTGGGTCCTGCTCCAACTCCCTGCGAGCCCCTTTCCGCCCGCCCGGGAAGGTTGGTGCAGCTCCTGCTCCTCCGGGACGGGGCTCTCCTGTCCTGGGGACACTCGCCCCGGCCTCAGCCCGGCTCCTCCGGGGCCCCTCCCCCTCGGAGGCCTTTTGTTTCTTTATTTCTTTTTCCCCGTCTTCCTACCTTGATAGAAGCGCGAACTCCTCTCACTGTAGCGTTCCAGCTGGTCTCTCTTTAAATCTCAGGCCGAATTCGTAGATTTTCAGGATGGTTTGAAGGTTATCTAGGTAATTTGTTGGGGACAGGTGATTTGGGGACCCTACTCCTCCGCCATCTTGCCCCTCCTCCTGTTCACTGTTTTAGAGGAAGAAACTACCAGTGCATAATAAGGTAGGCATTCAGTTTTAGCCTTTAATAGTTAAGATTTAGCTCAACTATTGAATAGCTAGCTGTCTGTTAACAAGTTTCTTACTTTCCTTTTGCTTTGTTGTTTTATTCATAAATAGTGTTAAGGACGAGATGTATTTCAAATGTTTCCCCCCCATAAGGAGTAAATAAGTTAATTAATATAACGTACTTTGGCTGTTTCTGGGATATAGTAAGCATCCAGTAAATAACAGCATTATTATCAACCTATTTGTCCTGTGGGTTAAAGATGTACATTCTATTTTATAGATGTGCAAAGACATTACAACTTTGTTTATTTTCTGCAACTAATGTTATTTTTTTTACATGTCACCATTCCAATCACCCATCCAGGTAGAAAAACAAAAATAATATATAAATATTTGTTGCTTTTTAATTACTTTAAGTGTTAATTTTCTCACTTTTTCATTTCTCACTTTAAATAGACTTACTTAAGGGCACCTGGGTGGCTTGGTCGGTTGAGTGTCTGCCGTCAGCTCAGGTCATGATCCTAAGGCCCTAGGATTGAGGCCTGCGTTGGGCTCCCTGCTTAGCGGGGAGTCTGCTTATCCCTCTCTCTTTGCTCCCCACCACCTACACTTGTGCTGTCTCTCAAATACATAAATAAAATATTTTAACAAATTTTTAAAAATTAAAAAAATAGACTTAAGTAGCATAGCTAACACCTGTACTCCTCCAGAGGCTTTGTAATCCCTTCTAGCTATGTGGGAGAAAGCAGACATGTAATCCCAGTCTATTTTTTCCCTCTATCTTTAAAATCACCATTTCCAAATTTGGGCCCTAAAGGAGAAACCGAGAGGTAGGTCGTTGGTGGTAAAGAATCTGAGATCTTTCATTTTTGTGATACCTGTATTTCCTCATTACTTTTCCTGTTATATATTCCCTTTTCTCAGGATTGTAAAGACTTATAGCTTATATTTAATGGCAGACTGTCTGATTTACATTTAAGGACATATTGATTTGTTGCATCAACCTAACCATAGTTATCCTTTCTACCCTAGATACCTGTGAAACAGCTCTTCCTAAGCAATCTGTCTTTACTCATCAGATATAATATTCTTTTTATTCTGTATCGCATATATCTCTGGGGTCCACTTGCTCCATCCATTCCATTTGTCATTGCCTTATCACAAGACTGAATTAGATCTTAACTAGGTTATTGCACTCATGATATTGTCACTAATCTACTTTAATGCATCTGTTTTCCAAGCAATCTATCTAACTTGCTTAACTACCTATCAGGTACAGAGAGGAAAACTGACACAAATACAGATAAATGCCCAGCTAGTAATATAAATGTAATAGAGAGCGAGGAATGCACACTTTACCTTAAAAGAGCAAGCATTATTCAGCTTCTGCTGCAAAATTGTGAAAAAAATAGTGTTGCCAGATCTTTCGTTTTTCAAGATGAGATTGGTGTTTTGATTTTTGTGAGAAATTCCTCAACATCTATTTATAACTGAATCAGAAATTGTTAAATGCATTTTGTAAGGCTGCAGTTAAAATTCAACCCAAGAGTAACCAGTTGTCAAAAACCAATGTGCAGAAAAAAAAGTCATTATCCTCGCAGCTTTGATCTACATTTACAAAACCCCTTGTATCGTTCTGTAACATAAATATTTAATACTATAATTAAACTGAATCCTTTCCTGTTCTCATACTTACTCGTGTGTGTATGTTTTCATATGTGTTGATCTTTTTGTCTGTAATGTATTTATCCCAGCATAATTCCCTCTAATGTATTAAGGTTGAAGTCAAGGAATGTCCTCTAAGTCCCCATGTTAACCAGCTCTTTATCTGTGCTTCTGAGATAATTTTTCAATAAAGTTTTATTATGTAACAACATATATCTGAAGAGTAATCTAGTTAATACTTCATGACAAGGGCCAGCTGTATTCATATTTATTTCCCAACTTTCAAAGAACATCCAGTAGAGAAAAGATACTCGTCATGAAGGGAAGAGGTTCCCTGTGATGCTTGAGTGTACACTAACGTCTTAGAAGTGCTGCTGTCCTTGACCACCTTGGAGTAAGCCTTATTACCCTGTTGTGTTTGTTCATGCTGACCCAAGGTTCCCCATCCCCACACTGACCATGCAACACCAGTCTATAAGTTCTAGTGATTTCCATAATACATTTGTATCTCACTTTCTATTCCCACTGCCAACACCCTAGTTTAGTCCCAAAATTATCTCCCTTATTCCAATCTGCCCTAGGCTCTAATCTCCCTTGCAATATTATTAAGCTACACCCCTATTCAATAATTTGTCTTGGCCCCAAACTCATGTCTAATGGTATCTTAACCCCTTTTCTTAGTCTAGCACTAAAGCGTAAAATTGTATAGATTATTTTCTGCAGAATAATACCTGTTTGAAGAGGTACTAGTGATATAGGAATGGGGTAGGGGTAGATGGGGCTAGACAGGAAAAGATAAGAGAAAGGCTCAGAGTCAGGCTCCCAGAAATCTAGGCTCCCATAAACCCCAAGTATACTGAAAAGCCCAGAGTCAGGCTCCTACCCATCCCAAGAAGAAAGAGATAAGACAGTAAATATAGAGAAAAATAATAAGCCCGGCTCCCTAGTTCCAAAATGTTAGGGAGTATCTGTTGCACACACTGCAGCAACACGATCAGGGTCCTGAGGATAAGGGGATGAGGAAAATAAAAGAAAAGTAAAGAGATGGGGACAGGAGGGACACAGTGGATGATGTCCAAGCAGTGCCAGCTTTATTCAAGCTTTTACAACATTTTATAGCATGAGCAAAACAAAGCCGAGAAGGTGTTTATTTTTATCAGGTTTGTGAAATCCTCCAAAGTTCCCCTTTCTCAGCATGCAAGACAGACTCATGGGTGCCAGTAGACCTTGGTAAATAGATAAGCTTGTTGCTCCAGATGTGCATACTTCAAAGGAATATTAGGTGTGGTAAACAGAACAGCAAGGAGAGACAGACCCTTATTTATATTTATGACCAGGTCAGAATAAGTTTTATCTGTTGTGTCATGTGGGCGATCAGAGTAGGACCCGGATATGGGGCTTGTTCCTAGGACCCTGAGATCCATCATGACCTGAGCCAAGGCAGAGGCTTAACTGACTGAGCCACTCAGGTGCCTTAAAAATGTTTTCAAGGATGTTTCTTATACTTTCCCTCTTTTAACTCCACTTTCTTAGTGTATATTTCCTAATAGCAGGTATTAGCATTTGAATTTGAATTGCTATAATTTTTGCATTTTTGAGGGTGGGGTTCACATAACTGGTGCTCTTTACCATAACTAAAACATGGATATAATTATATGATACTATTCTTTTTTAAGACAATCTTCACAATTGGATTTCTTCACAATTTGGACTTCTCTCCTAGTGGATTGTGTTAAATGAAATGCCTTTCAGTTTCTTTCATCTTAAATTTAATTAAAACATTTTGTAAAAGCTTACATATAAGTTATACTAAGCTGTGGGAACATAAATGTGAATCATACTTTGTTCTTGTCTTCAAGGATCTTACAGTTTAATGGGAGACATGTAGCAAGAAACTTCTACCAATGCATAATGGTGTTTAGGACATGCTACCTGAGTATATGGCACCTTGGCATATTGAATACTTTAAGCTGAAGGAATTTGAGAATCAGCATATACAGCATGGACTTTCTGACTTGCTTCTGAAGCAGGTCAAAAACCCTCAGGAGAGGTGTCCTCCCTTTACCCCGAGGGAAGGAGCATCCTTAGCTCTGAAGATGAAGGGACAGAGAGGAATCTGAGGAACAAGTCTTGCTATTGAGTTTCCCTTAGTTTGCTATACTCAGCTCATACTCTTTGTCCTGTTACATCTTTCCACAACTTTCTACTCTTCATCAAATAATAAAAAAGAACACTCAGGTTTAATCATTTCTTCAGGTTTTCATTTCCTTATGAAAGCTCCCAGGTCATGTAAAACCTTATTAAATAAATTTGTTTGCTTTTCTTCTGTTAATCTTTTGTTACAGGGGTCCCAGCTGAGAACTTAGAACAGTAGAGGAAAAATATATTTTTTTCTCTTCTACAATATGTATTCATAAGCAGTAAGAAACAAAAAACTACACTTAAGCAGTAAAATTAAATAGGGAAGAAAATTTCTGTAACAGTGCTACTTCCAAATACTTTATTGTAGTTCCCCCCTCCATTATTATCATTATGCAGACAGCATGTGTTATATTCAAATAGTATAAGGAATACAATGAAAAGTCTCTCATTCCGGCCTTTCTGCAGAGGCAACCAGTTATAAGTTTTATGTGGTATTTATAGCCATTTTAAAAACATATGCACACATGAACGTTTGCATATCTATTTCATTTTATTTATTTTTTTAAAAGATTTTATTTATTTATTAATGAGAGACAGAGGCAGAGACATAGGCAGAGAGAGAAGCAGGCTCCATGCAGGGAGCCCGATGCGGGACTTGATTCCGGGACTCCAGGATCACACCCTGAGCCGAAGGCAGATGCTCAACCACTGAGCCACCCAGGCATCCCTCATTTTATTTATATTTTAAAGTAAGCTCTATGGCCAACATGGGGCTTGAACTCACACCTCAAGTTTAAGAGTTGCATGCTCTACCAACTAAGCCAGCCAGGTGTCCCATTTGTGGGACAATATTTTAAAAAAATATTGGAATACATAACACACATCTGTACCTTGCTTTTTAGTGTAACTATATCTTGGAACATTTTCCTTATTAGTGTGCATATTATCTGCTATCTCATTTTTACTGATTGCGTGATATTGTGCAGATTTTTAACCAAGTTTTTTGGAGTTTTTTTTCTTTTAATTTTTTTAAAGATTTTATTTATTCATAGAGACAGAGAGAGAGAGAGAGAAAGAGGCAGAGACACAGGCAGAGGGAGAAGCAGGCCCCATGTAGAGAGCCCAACATGGGACTCGATCCAGGCTCTCCAGGATCATGCCCCAGGCCGCAGGTGGCGCTAAACCGCTGTGCCACTGGGGCTGCCCTGGAGTTTTTTTTATTTTTTTTTCTGGGAGAGAGTGTGTGGGGAGAGGCAGAGGGGAGAATCTGCAAGCAGGCCTCCTGCTGAGCACTGGGCTCGATATTACCACCCATGAGATCATGAGCTGAGCTAAAACCAAGAGTTGAACACTTAACTGACTGAGCCACCCGGGTGCCCTTAACCAATTTGTTTTTGATGGACATTTAGGTTGGTTCTAGGTTTTTGCTGTGACAAATCTGTGAAATCAAAGAGAGAAAATAGATGTATGCATTTTGTGTGTATGTCTGTATTAGTATTGTGCTATGTATTATTAGAACCAGGGTTGAGCAGATCTTAAGGTTTTAGTGTAATACATAGAATGTATTGGACAATACAGGTAGTTCCTCTCATCCCTACTTGCTGGTGTTCATTCCTTTGTGTAATCTGCCCTTGTGCCTGAGCAGAATTTGTGATTTCCTTTTAACCAAAAGAATATGTTAAAGATAATGAGATGTTCCCTAATTACATTGCATAGAACTTCATTTTGCTAGCATGTTTGCTATATCTCCATAATTAGTTTTGCATCCTGCAACCATGAGGAAGTAAATTATTACAATCTCCGTAAACTTGGACGTGCATCCTTCTCTAGTGGAGCCTCCATATGAAGATCTAGTCACGGTTGACACCTTCATTGTGGCCTTGCAGAGGACCGAGCTAAAATATGCCAGATACCTGACCAAAAGAAACTGAGAAAATATGTGTGTTGTAAGCCATTTTTTTTTTTTTTAGCCATTGGGTTTGTGGTAATTTGTTATGTAGCAAGGAGGTTTTTCTCTCCAAAAGAGAAAAATTTTAAGCTTGGATATGGCAAGAATATCATGATAAAAATAACCGCACAGGACAATGCCCAACTTGCTTTAGCATTTTATAAATAGCTCAGTGTATTGTATTTGGTGTTCCATAAGTGCTTGAATGAATGGAATGAATGAATGAAATAAAATGTCACCAACTATGGTGCAGAGATTAAGAAAGATTATTGGACATTTCAAAATAGTATATAGTGTGTGTTGTTTGCCTTTTATCTATTTGTAGTTTTATCTGTAGCTTATTGATAACATTTGAAACTTCAGGAGCACATATAGGCAAACACAGACATTTTTTTTCTAGATAACTCAACTTGAATTTCACTTGTTTTAGCATGTTTGTAGCCCTGACTATTGGGAGTAAGGACTGGGGAGAAATCTTTCACATGGTGATACCCAAGTTTTATTGACAATTGTAAATATGATTTTCCAGTTGACCTTTTTGATAGCTTTCATCTGAAAGTCTTTACTTTCTTGTGTCTAGCTGTAAAATACATGCTTATTAGGATTGATTAGTAAGACATATTGGTATTTCCATTCTGCTAGATACATGCTACCCATTATAAAATGCTGGAAAATGTGGATCTGAATTTACCTTATGCATTTTTTGTGATTGTATTTTTGTAGTCACTTCCTCCTATGGTTTAGGATCCTTCTTCTTTCAGTGGACATCTTTGGATATTCAGAGGGGTATGTCTTTTAGTTAAGGGTTAGGAGGAGATAAAATGCTCTTGTAAAGAAATGTTAATGCCTGAAATAGCTTGCTGGATGACATAAAGAAAAAAAAATGCTCCAAATCTATCCTACACAACCTACTAAGCCTTTCTACATCTTTCTGTTTTAACTTTTTATCAACTTTTCTTAATACTCTTTTTACCTTTTGTGTCTCACTTGCGCTGTGACCACTTTTTTTTGACCACTTTTTTCTACTTTCTTCTTTATCTCCTATTTGTTCGTTCTCATCCTTCTCCTTTGCCTCATCTCTTCAGTACACATAACTGGATATAATATCAAGTTGAAGTTTTAAATAATTTCTTTTTTAGTAAGTACATTTTTATTTTTATAATTAAAAACTGAAGTGACTTCTCCCTCTGCCTGTGTCTCTGCCTCTCTCTCTCTCTCTCTCTCTCTCTCTCTCTCTCTCTCGGACTATCATAAATAAATTAAAAAAAAACTGAAGTGACATTGAGATTTTTTTGTTTTCAAAATAATTTTATAGTTTTTATGTTCATCTGATATCTGATTGATTTTTTTTTTTTATTACTTGGTGATCCTTAAACAGGTCTCCTTTTCCAGGAGCATTCAGCAAATAAACTGGCATTTACCGAGCAATTTGAATTAGCCATTTTACAATTTTCCCCCTTCCCCTTTCTATTATTTTTTTAAAAGTTTATTTAAGTAATCTCTATACCCAGTGTGCGGCTCGAACTCATGACCCCAAGATCAAGAGTCTCATACTCTTCCAATTAATCCAGTCAGGTACTCCCTTTTCTGTTATTTTGATCATTGATTTGCCTACATATTTATTAAAGTGCTCACTTATTGAAGGTTTTCAATTGTTTTTGGAAAGAAAGTACTAATTAACCATGAAGAAAATTATAGCAAAACAATTTCTCTAAAATGGAAATATTTATTTTACTTTTTATTTTTTATGGGAGTATTTATTTTCTATGAGCTCTGAGATAGACTCACAGTTTTAATAAGTTTACCTTCAGCATTTTTTGTGAGATCTTACTGGAATTTTTTATGAAACTCAGTAAGGTATAGTATTTTCCCAGTTCTGGATTCCTTTTGACTTTTATGCACAACTCCCTCCTCCTTTCCCTCTATCGAATGCATTTTGGAAAAGTGTATAGAAAGCATACAGGAATGGGTCAGGAAACCTGGGCCCTGGTCCAAATTATAGAATTTTGTTCTAATTGTTTCACCTTATTTGGTTTTTCTTTTGGTATTTGCAGTCTCTAAAAGTCAAATTTGACCTACTGTTTCCAAATAAAATATTCCAGCCTGAGCATTTTTCAAGATCAACACTTCATTTTGTATTATAAATTCTCATTGTTCTTTATAATCCTGCCATTTACCAACATTGTAACCTTTTGCAAAGTAACTGAACTACTGAGATTGTTTTCTGTTATGGGGATTATAAAATGATTGTGAGGATTAAATTGGATAGTGAAATATACTTCAAAATACTTAGTTCAGGTATTCTGTAAAGCTATTGTTAAGTTAGTTTTCTTATAATTTTAAGAGAGTAGTAGAAATAACAGTCACAAGTCTCATAGGACAAGGCATGAAATATATGAATCCTATCAATACAATATTTTTGTGGTGATTACAATGTAAGGAAACATGATGTTATATTCTTTTATTTTTGAGCCCACACTAAGTTTCTATTCAGGGTCTTTTAACTTGGTTACAGAAATAACAACTTTATTATTTGATTATACTAGATGCTTTATTAAGCCTCTTAAAACTTTTAGTAATTAAGAAATGTATTGCAGGTGAAATTCTGTCTGAAATAATAATTCTCTGGAATTGTTTTGCCTTTTTTGGTTTGATATTAGTATTTGGAAACATGAGGTATCCAGATGGCAATTAAGAATATTTACTAAATGTAAATAGCATACTATTAAACTGTTGCATAGGGGGTAGCAGATTTAATAGGAGAGTCAAATGAAAAGTACCTAAAAAGACTTCTGGTGTTTATATTAATCTCATTTGTGGCATTTTGTATGTCTAGTATTTTATAATCCTGTTCATCACTTTAAAAATATGTCACAGTAACTCAGAAAGTATGTAAAATTCTTGACTATTTTATTCTGCGTGGAATAGATTTAAAGGTCAACACTACTCTTTTATGTAGGTTATGGGTGCTACATATGTGCTTTCAGAGCAGTAGTGTGAGGAAGCTTGAAGTGGGATGGCAGGACGGCCTCATCCTTATGACAGTAACTCCAGTGATCCAGAGAATTGGGATCAGAAATTGCATAGTAGACCTCGTAAACTTTATAAACATTCAAGGTAGGTAGAAAACATGTATTTCATATATCAAAGCTCTGATAAGACGGACTTTTATAAAGAATCAAACTGCATCTGGTTGTGGCAAGTCCTGTCAGGATGGGGGCTGGTTTACAAAAAATAATGAATATTTGCATTTCTCCTTAAAAAAACTTTTACAGAAACATTTCTTCCTTTTTAATCTTCTTATATTTGTATTTATTTGAATTTTTGTTTCTCAGTAATGTTAAAATCTGCTTCGTCAACCTTAGTAATAAATGCTATAATTAATTTGACTCTGAACTTTGGCAAGACAGATTAGTTCTTTGTATTTAAAACTCTCTAATCGGAATTTATTTTGTGTTCTAAATACATTGTGTGTATAGATTATACATAGTACTTTATAAACTATGTCATACTGGGTTGTCATCTTGATACTAAAGGGAAAATCAATCTGCAGTGACTCTTCTGGTTCATTTAAAGTTCGATGCATTAAATGAAATTAGTCTAAAAAATTTCTGCCCATTTGTATATTGTATGTAAAGCTTTCATTTTGTACTGTGTGACTTAATGAGGAAACCCTCATTTAGGACACTTTATGATTTAATATTTTAAGGTGTTAATTGACAGCTCATAAACCTCACATACTACAGGTATGTAAGCATGTTTTCATAGAGCATTGTACTTTATAAATATTTACTTAGGGGATATTATCAAACATTTAACTCACTTGAATGTAAAATGCTCCTATTCATTGATAACTGTTACCATTTTTCTGAAAAAAATAAAAACATGTGGTACTGAAATCCTTTTTGTAATTTTAAAGAAATAAAGTACTTTTCCAGGTACTTTTAAACTATATACCATACCTAGAAAATATGAGTAACTGGTACTTTTTAAATCTCCTGACAAGATGTCTATCTTTATTGTGGACTTTTAATGTGGTGAGGAAAAACTTAAGCTGATGTATTCATTTATCAGTGCACACCAATGGTATGAGTGGTTTTGGTTTATTTCATTTTTTTGGGTGTGTGGGTATGTATGTGTGCTTCAGCTGGTCCTCTAGTACTTTTTTTCCATCCTGCTTTATTATATGGATAATTTGTCTTTGAGATTAAAGAATTTTATCTGTGTAAGTATAGGATAATTTTATCTGCTATGTTGTATGCATTTTTCCAGATCAACTGTATGTTATTCTTCCTAGTTCTTAATACTTTTCTGCTAACGTACAGTACTGCATTACATATGAAGGGATGACAAGGTGAAAATAAGCTGTTGTTTGCTTTATAAAAGGTAAATGCATACAATGAAGAAAATTTATAAAAACTAATAGTACTTTTTCATTCCTCTTATTTCAAAAATAACAAACGTAGCTCTTCTTGATATTTATAGCATCAGTAACTTTTTGGTGCTCTCCTTAGGTAGACTGCAGCAATATTGGTTAAGTAAAAAATATTAAAGAGAAATAGAAAATAAATATCAATACATTATTTGTTTTTAGTGTAAAGACCGTGAAATCCTTTGAGCTTATTTTAACCCCATTTATGGAAATTCTGCCTAAGGGAAAATAGCTTATTTTTAGAGACCTCTTGTTCTTATGCACTGATGATACTTTAAAAATATTTACAATTTGCCCTCCAAAAGTTTTTTTTAAGTTGATATTAAAATAATTGGGGAGTTTTAAAAACTAACAATTAACAAGTATTGTTGAGGTACTGCACTCATTTTAGGAGAGATTCAGAAATTTGTTGGTGTACCATCATGGAATGCTTTAATACCACATAGGGAACAATTAGAGGACAGCAGGGCACCAAACTGGTAGTGAGTTGTAGTAAAATTAGAGTTCAAAGAAGGAATCAGTATCAACTTGAGTAGATGAAAATGAAACTTGAACTAATCCTTGAATGATTAGATAGATGACAGGTATTCATGCCAGGGACTTTCTGGAGATAACTTTGACTAGATTTGAAGGTGGAGGTCTATGAATAGTATTAGAGTCCCATTGACAAATGAAAAAAAAAATGAGGTTAATAAATTTGCCCAAGACCACCCAACTTCTCAATGGCAAACCTAAAATTTATAAACAAGTTTCTCATTCTTTTTGTTAAGATTTTCAGTAACTTATGGTACATTTTAAATACATATAAAGTAGAGAAAACAGGTATAATAAACCTCTCTGTACCTCTCTCTCAGCTTCAAGTTATATCAACTCTTGGCCAGTTGTGTTTTATCTGTGCTTCTACCCTTCTCTCATCCTTTTTTTTTTATCTTGTGTATTTTATTTAGGGCTATTTGAGCAATAGAAGGCCAGATTAAACACTGGCTTAAGTTAGTTTATTTTTCTTGTATGTAAATTCACAAATCGGCAATGAATGCCTGATGTGGATTTAGTGGCTTAAAGATGTTAGTATCAAAAAATCTCTGATTTTCTTGGCTTTCTCTCGTGATCACAAGATGGCTTACTATAACTCCAGGCATCATGTCTACCTTCCAGAGAAGAATGAGGTAGAAGGGAGAAGGGACATTAAGAAAGGGGTTTCATTTATATTAGGGAATTAAATTTCTCAGAAATTTCCAGCAGGCATCTGCTTATAAATCATTGGCTAGAACTATGTTATATGGTCTTCTCTGGATCATAGAGGCTAAGAAATGTAGGTGGGCACATTGCCACCTCAAACAGAGTTGGGGATTTAAGTTTATAAAAAGAAAATGTCTCCATCTGTTTTGGATGCTATAACGGAATACCATAGATTGGGCAGCTTATAAACAAATTTATTTCATGTGGTTCTGGAGGCTAGAAAGTCCCAAGTTCAGGGTACTGACACATTTGATATCTGGAAAGGACTCACTTCCTGGTTCAGATGACTGTCTCTTTGCTGTGTTTTCACATGGTGGAAGGGATTAGGGATCTCTCTGGGGTCTTTTTTATAAAGTATTAATCCAATTTATGAAGGCTTTGCCCTCAAGACCTAATTACCTCCTCACTTTCAAATACTATTACTTTGGAGGAATACATTTCAATATTTGAGTTTTGGGGGATACAAACATTTAATCTTTAGCAGTAAAGAAATAAGCATACTTTATTGACTCAGTTTTTGTGCATAATTTTTGAAAATTGTTATGTAAATTTATATTTTGCTCTATTCATATTTGGGAATTGCATTTTCCAGGTTTTTAATTTTCCAGGTTTTTAATTTTTTTCTTGTACTTTTCCTTACCTTCAGGGATAAAAATAAATTTCTTGAATTCTAAAAGTAATAATAATTACTATATATGTGTGCTTACCGTTGAGATTTGAGGGCTTGGTGGGTATTGCCTTATGAGTTCATTTCCATCTAATAAACTTTAAGGTACTTTCTTTTCTGAATTTTTTTAATGTAGATTTGGTATGTATATAAAAGACAAGACAAGCTAATCTCAACAAAGATGGACTTCAGGGTGCCTGTGGCTTAAAAGCAAGTGCATACAAATAAATTAGTTAAAAAATTACTGAACTTTGTTTCTTTCTGAGTAGTTCTATAGTTAATACTTGTATGGAGAAGTTTGTAGCTTGCTGAGAGGTTAAGTATGTTGAAGTGTGTTTGGTCTGAATTGAAACAACTTTCTTTAAATTATAAATTATAAGAGTTTTTGATATTTAAAAAGGAAAAAGAAAGCACTTTTTCTGTACAAGTGACATTACAATGGCTAGATTGACAATATGCCTAAAAGCTCTTGAATACTTGAATTGGGTTGAATACAATTATTTAAAACTCAGATCTGCAGTCTGCTCAGGTTACTAAAGATAAACGCATCATACATTCAATATCAGACTTTGTCGCAAGGTTTCATTCCCACATACAAGTACGCATGCTCCTTTCTTCTGAGACTGCGTGAAGATTGAGCTTTACAGTTTCCTTTTTAAGTCACTTGGTAGTTCCAGCAATAGTTTAGAAATAGAAAAGTTTGGTTGCTTTATTTTTTTTGTTTTTTTTTTAATTTTTTTATTTATTTATGATAGTCACAGAGAGAGAAAGAGAGAGAGGCAGAGACATAGGCAGATGGAGAAGCAGGCTCCATGCACCGGGAGCCCGATATGGGATTCGATCCTGGGTCTCCAGGATCGCGCCCTGGGCCAAAGGCAGGCGCCAAACCGCTGCGCCACCCAGGGATCCCTAGTTGCTTTAAAAAACAGTTCTTGAGTGGATTCTTAAGTACAATATTTTTTCTTTGATTTTAAAGAGAAGCTTTACTGCCCAGAACGGGTGTACAATAAAACATCGAAAGGAAAAAAGAAAGTTAGCTGCATCCTAGTTTTCTAAAACCTGGCAAGCTGGCACAGCTAGCATTAGCATTACAGATGGCATTTGGCAACATAGCTACATATCACTAAGCCCTCATCTCCTGAGTTTTCTTCAGCTTGTCTATCAATTACACTATCCAGTCGCTGCACAGAGATGGAGAAATGGGATGATCACAGCTCACACGATGCTGTTGGGTTAGAAACGTCAGGGCTGCACAACCCACGGCTGAGTCAGTGTCTGTGAGAAAATGAACTGAATTAATATATAGAGGGGGTTGTATCTGAACATTTACAGCCTAAATAACCACAATAGCATTATTACACAGTAGAGGGAGGAAAGCTAGAGGAAGTCTCTGGACAGGGGAGGTAGGGGGAGACTGGGAAATTTTCTGATTGTTCAGAGGATTCTTGAAGATGATGGAAATATCAGATGTGCTAAAGTTTCCTAGTAATGCCCAAGGATGCTGACCTGGCTTTCAGTGCTGCATTGTTTGAAAAAGCAGAGTCCCTTTATACTCTGATTTCAGAATTTTTTTCTTGTTTCTGTGTGTCTACCTTGGCATATACTAAAGTAAGGTGTGTATTCATTTATTACAAGATATCACTGGGCTGTAATTCTATACATCTATGAATATGAGAGAGATTGAGAAAGATATGTTTGGCCTTTGTTTCATTATGACCATTTACTTCTCTGGATGAAAAAGATCATATATCTTAATTGTCTTCTTCTTAATGGCAAATTATTTAAAAGAAATGGAGTGTGTTTTTATTGTTTTCATGGGTTTGATGCTTTGTTTTTTATCTTGTTTAAAGTCTTAGAATCTTCATGTAACTTGAATGTTTGATATTGTTTTTTATGAATATCATAAAAAAATTTAAGGAAAGACTAATTTAAAATATTTTCAATATATTTGAAAATTTAATTCAAGATAGACAAATGAAATAGTTGAAATAATTTCCTAAAGAAGAGAGTAAATGTATTTTTTACTTTTGAATGAATTAGTGATTAGTGGAACCACTTATGTAGTAGTATTTTACAGAACTGAATATATTTGATAAATTTTAATTGGTTAAAATGACTTTTTCTTAGTCTCTTAGAATGTAGACTGAATAGATGATCTAGATGCTGCCATTGAACCAGAGAGTAAATCAGATAAGTTTTTGGATTATCGCAAATTGTTTTCAGTCAGACAGAATTTCTAAATAAAGATAACTGTTTTTGCTTTGAGATTTTAAATCCTGACAAAGTGACATTGCTTACTTTATTTGGAATTTTTAGCTCAATATTAAACACTTTGATTGTTTTCTTTTGTCTTTATCATTCCTGTCCTACTGACCCTTTATTTTGTAGGAATTTGGGAGAGTATACATTTTTAAATTATTTTATTTTTAATATTTTTAAATAGTTCATAACAGCTTTTCCTTGAAATGAGAGGAAGTTCTTGTGATTTCCCCCATTTAATTTCTAGGAGTTAGAATGGTCATCTTGATGATTGTCACAACTTATTTATATGGTTAAGGTATCTTGTGGTATGTTGTATTGGATTTTTTAAATTTTATTTTGTGGTTTGGTGTTCAGAAATGTTTTTCTAAGCTTGTTTTAGAAATAGAGTCATAAAAGCAGAAATCTTAAGCTAGACCTTTTTGTCTTATACTTTATAGAATATTTTTTCTGGTTTTGATTTTTTAAAAAATAATAATGCCTGTGTTTGTAAAAGTGATACATATTCATTACATGAATTTGATAAATATGGAAAGCACGTAAAAGAAAACAAAAATATTAAAGTATTTTTCTTTTGATTATAGCTTAAATATTTTAGCATATAACCTATTTTTTGTGTATGTATAAAAATATAAAATCACGTATATTGGGATCCCTGGGGGGCGCAGCGGTTTGACGCCTGCCTTTGGCCCAGGGCGCGATCCTGGAGACCCGGAATCGAATCCCACATCGGGCTCCCGGTGCATGGAGCCTGATTCTCCTCTGCCTGTGTCTCTGCCTCTCTCTCTCTCTCACTGTGTGCCTATCATGAATAAAAAAAAATCACGTATATTTAAAACTGGTTTTGAAGTATTACTACTATATGTACTGTTATATAACTCATTTTTTTTACAATTAGTCATGAACATCCCCTATGTCAAAAAGTAGTCTTTTATAGCATAATTCTTAAGAACTGCATAGTGTTTTGTGTGTATATATTTTGTAATTTGCCTATTTGAGTTTTCCTGATTTTTGATTAGAGAGAAGATCAGCATGATTCCCCTGGGTAAGTTTCTCTAAAAAAGGAAAAATGTCTTAGGGAGTTAAGTAAAAATGTAATTTTGATATTTTTTGGGCAGAGAAAGATCCTTAGTGTGACTACACAATTAACTCTTTAAAGATATGCACTACTTTTAAAAGCAAGCAAATAGCTAAGGTTGCCATAATAAAGTATAGAAAATAAATGTTTATAACAATTAGGAAAACAAGAGCTCAGATGAGCTAATGAGACTTTTAAATATTGCTAAGATCAACCAAAAGAGTTTCTTATATTACATTTAAAAAGGTAATTAAGGAAAGTGTAATAATAATGCCTGACAAGGAAGGAAGAAAAAAATTCCTCAGCTCTTATTTATAAGCTTCTTTGTTAAAAAGGAAGAGCAAATTACTACCACCAATAATTACAACAAAGTGGACATTGCGAAGGAGGACATAAAAATCAAGATAGAGATAGAAGATGAAGAATGTATCTAGTTAAATGAGTTTTCTAGGCCAGTTGAAACATCTTATATTTATAAAAGGAGTTGCCTGAAAAATTTTAAAGTTAATGTATTATTTATGATTTCTAAAGGTTTTAGGAGAATACCAGTGGAATAAAAGATGGGGGATTCTAGGTCTGATTTTGAGAAAAGTGGATTTTACAACAAAAAATGAAAAGGGTAGTTTATGACTAACTTGAAGAAAAATAGGTTAAAAATGATCCTGAATGGGTTTGCTTAAAATAGATTGTCAGAGCAATTTTCTGATATACTTAGTAGACTAGTAGCACTATAATGTATTTGAACTTAAGCTTAGTTTTTGGTAAAGTCTTTTTTTATATTCTTGGGTATATGATGAAGGAAAAATGAATTTTGTGTTAATCAGCACAGTTTTGATTTTGAATGACCCTACCCAAAGATTATTGATCTTGAAAGGTGGCTTTGTTCTTTGCTTTGCCTCATTGCACATCTGGAGAAGGCAAATTATCAAATTTATAGGGGACACTGAAAAAAGGATAGGAAATAATAAACTAAATGATCCAAAATGATCTGAGTTTGTATTGTTGGACTAAATTTAAATGAATTTTTTGGAGTATACATAAGGCCTGAAAAACACTAATATACATTGTTAGCATGGCTTTACAACATCACACATGGAAAAGACCTGGTGGTGTTTTTTGGCAGTAAACTTGATACAAGAGTACAATATGGCATTTATCATTCCATTTTCTCTCCCACCCTCCCTGCTAAAAAGAAAAAAAAATCATAATTGATGGAAAAGAAGGCTAGAGCCACTCTATTGTACACCAGAATATTATGTTTTTTTAGTTCTATGTATATTCAAAGGAAGGATGTGAAGAAATTGGAAACCATATAAGCTTAAGGAACTGATTTGAGGTCTTGGGGACAGCTCTGATTGATATTAAGGAATTTCATTATAATACATATTTAGATATGTGAAGAGTTACCCTTTGGAAATGACACTAGACTTAGTTTGAGTCAGACTTGTTTGAGATTGAAAGCATGAGCTCTGAAGTTGAACTGTTTAGTTCACATCTCAGACCTGCCATTTAATTTGCTATCTGATTTTAGGCGAATTCCTTAGCCTTTAAGCTTCCATTTTATCAACTGGGGATGGTTTTGAGGATTAAATGAAAATATATGTAAAGTGCTCAGAATTATACCTGGCATGTATTAAATGCTCAGATCTTAGTGTTGTTTATTATTGTTATTTGTTCTAGCAGGACAGTGGTTTTCAACTAGTGGCATGATTTTGCCCTTCATTGGGCTTTGGCAATGTCTGAGGACATTTTTGGTTGTTAACAACTGGGAGGAGGGAGTTCTACTGTCTAGTGGGTGGAGGCCAGGGGTGCTACTAAACATTCTACAATACACAGGACAGCTCCCTGCAATAAATAATTAACTGATCTAAAACCCTGAACTAGGTAGGGTCTGATGACAAGGTTTATTTTTTATTTTTTAAAGATTTTATTTATTTATTCATGAGAGACACACACAGAGAGAGAGAGAGAGAGAGAGAGAGGCAGAGACACAGGCAGAGGGAGAAGCAGGCTCTGTGCAGGGAGCCTGACCTGGGATTGGATCCCAGGTCTCTGGGATCAGGCCTTGGGCTGAAGGCGGCGCTAAACCGCTGAACCACCTGGGCTGCTCCAATGACAAGGTTTAATTAAGCTTTAATGATAAGAAAAATTGTAGAACAGTCAGAGCTTTCCAAAGATTGAACAAAATTGCTAAAAAGAAAAACCAGGTTACCCTTTCCTGTCATTAAAAGCAGTAAGTCAGCCAATTCATGGGGACCTGGTTAATGAGACTCAGAAATTGGAGAGGTATTTGGATTACATTTTCTAAAAGGGTTTTCTTAAACTTAGATTCTATGTTTCTGTGGGTATTTCTCAAGATACTCAAGTGTATTGAATGACCAGTTATAAAGTGTGGCCTCTGATGCAAATTCTTTCATTCTTTAATTTTATCAATCTAATTTAGTTTCGCAGAGTAGTTTAGATTTTTAATTTTAATTGTTTTATTGCTTTTAAGTTTTAGTATGAGGATAGAGGAGGGAATTTAATGGAATAAGTTCAGTTTGTGTTTTTACAAGACCATTTAGAAGTACAAGTAATTGTGGAATTGCCATAATTTATTTCTAGAAACATGTTTTGTGAAACTGATTTGTTAAAATACTGATAACTGGACACATCTAAAGTAGGACAAATGCTCCAAAAGGTTTTTAAAAATAATTAAAATTTTTTGAAGCACTTTTAAATGTATGTGATTATATATGCGTTATATTATCAATGAATAGCATATATAATATAATCATGAATATAATATAATCATGAATAGCAACTTGCACGAAGTACCCAGTAAACATTTGAATGAATGACTATTGACTATTCAGTAGATACAAAATATATCTGACCATTAATTTAGATCTGTGCAATTTTTAATAGTGCTTAGCTACATGTATGTGTATATATATTTAAACTTGATTAATTGACATATAATGTATTACTAGTTTCAGAAGTAGAGGTCAGTTATTCATCAGTCTTATGTAACACCCTATGCTCGTTACATCACATGGCCTCCTTCATCTTGTTTTGTTTTTTCACCCTCTTCCCCTATGATCTTCTGTTTTCATGATAATTGTCTTTCTCTGATTGACTTATTTTGCGTATATTTTGAAAGAGTTACTATTTTAGAGAATATGGGGGCTAGAAGGGGAAAGGGAGAGATATTAATAGTGGTTAACTATATACCTATTTTTTCAAAAGATTTATTCATTATTAGAGTGTGTGTGGAGTAGAGGGGGGAGGGTGGGAGAGAGAATTCCAAGCAGACTCCGTGCTGCCTGACTTGGGGCTTGATCCCATGGCCCTGAGATCATGACCTGAGCTGAAATCAAGAGTCCTGACATTGAATAGAATGGACCACCCAGGTGGTCCTAGTGGTTAGCTCTATTTTAAAACTATTTTAAAAATTTTTCTATGGTAGGGAGTTGCTTAATGTCACTCCTAAGTATTAGTGGTTTCCAATTCCCAAATTTTTATCTCTAACCCGGACCTTTCCCCTCAACTTTAGACTTACGTGTCTGACTCCTTATTTGATATCTGCATTTGGATGTTGAATAAACCTCTCTTTAACATGTCTTGATGTACCTACACTTTCCATACTTAATCTTCCCACTCTCATTGTCATACAATAATTGGAACTTCGATTATTCTGGTTGCTCAGACCAAAAATCAATCATCCTCGACTTCTCTCTCTCACCTTGTACATTTAATCTCTGAAATTTCAAAGTCTTATTATTCAAAATGTATAGTCTAGTCCACTCTTTGCCATGTGCCCTGCTACGGCCCTGGTCCAAGTCACTTCTAGCTCTCACCTGAATTATTAGCAGTAGCCTGTAAATTGATCATTTGATTCTACATTTGCATCCTTTCTTCCATTGTCTACTTGATCTTTTTTTTTTTTTTACTTGCTTGATCTAACAGAAGTTAGATTGTGTAACTTACACTTCACTGGTACCCATATCCTGCAGATCAAAAACAAAACCTATTTATTTTTTAAAGTTTTAAAAAAGATTTTATTTATTTAAGAGAGGGTGAGAGTACACACGAGTGAGAGGAAGGGGCAGAGGAAGGGAGATGGAGTAGCAGACTCCCCATTGATTAGGGAGCCTGACCTGGGGCTTCATCCCAAAACCCAGAGATCATGACCTGAGCCAAAGGCACACATTTAATTGACTGAGCCACCCAGGTGCCCTGCAAAAACCCTTTAAACATTTTTTTGAGACCCTTCATAATCTGTTCCTAGTTCTATTTCTCTGACCTCATCTTTTTTTTTTAAAGATGTGTTTATTTGAGAGAGAGAGAGAGAGAGAGGGAGGGAGGGTGTGTGAGCAAGGGGGAGGGGCAGCGGGAGAAGGATAAGCAGACTCCTCACTGAATGCAGAGTGCAGAGCCTGATGTATGGCTTGATCCCACAACTGGAGATCACAACTTGAGCCAAAACCAAGAGTGAGATGCTTAACTGACTGCACCACCCAGGTGCCCCTGAGCTCATCTTTTAACATCGTCCTTGCTTTCCATGCTTCTGCTATCCTGGCCTTCTTGAATGCCTTGAAAAAGTTAAAAATTACTCTTGCCATAGTGTCTTTGCACCCTTATATTGTTCTCAAAGTTCTGTTTCTCTCTTCCTTAGATCTTTACTCAGACCTCTTCTCAGACAGTCCCACCTTGACCACTCTGTGTAAGATAGAAACATGTACTTCAAAATGAGACTCTGTCCTCTTTATCTGCTTCATTTTTTCCTCATAGCACTTATCAGCATATAATATTTAATGTATTTATTTGTACATATTCTGTGTTTTTCTCCCCTAGATTGTATTAATTTTTAGGGCACAGACTTTCTTGGTTATATCCATCAGTACTAGATAGTAAATAGCATATTATTGGATAAGTTTGATAGCATATCCATGAATATTTGGTAGATTGAATGCAGTTAAAACAAATTTTTAGGATAAAGGATAGGAGGGTAAGAGTACTTTTAGTTACTATAGTTTCGTTGTCATTGAATGTTGTAAGCACCTGATACCTATTGATGAATTAAAGCTATGCTATTTTTTAGAACTGAAAAAATTAGCAATATAACATTTAGATATAATTTTAATTCATAGACTCCTCAGTTTGGAGAGGTGCTTGCCTAGCAACATCTTCCTTTATTAAAAAAGTTCAGGGGATCCCTGGGTGGCTCAGCGGTTTAGCGCCTGCCTTTGGCCCAGGGTGCGATCCTGGAGTCCCGGGATCGGGTCCCGCATCGGGCTCCCGGCATGGAGCCTGCTTCTCCCTCTGCCTGTGAAACACTCTGCCTCTCTCTCTCTCTCTGTGTGTGTGTCTGTCATAAATAAATAAATAATTCTTAAAAAAAAAGTTCAAAAGCCAGGAAAAAAGTAATAGACATTTTGAAAGTCAAAAATTTTCAAATTCCTTTGCTGTTTGCATGAAATTAGTTTTTATCAGTTGGAAAACTTTATTAGTAAAATGTTAAAGCTTTGCCCTTAAAGGGTACTTTCTTCCAGAATTTTTAGTATCTAGGTGTTCATTTGACTTCACAGAGAAGATGCTCTTAGAATGGTCATGCAACAGTATACAAACTTTCTTTTATTAAAATTCAGGTATTACTAACATATAATGTTATATTAGTTTCAGGTGTACAATCTAATGGTTCAACAATTCTGTAGATACCTCATTGCATGTCACGATACTCTCCTTTATTGATTTCTCCCATTCTCCCTACCCACCTCCCCCCTGGCAACTACCAGTTTGTTCTCTGTATTTAAGAGTGGGGTTTTTTTTTGGGGGGTGTCTCTTTTTTATCTTTGTTTCTTAAATTCCACACATGAGTGAAATCATATGGTATTTGACTTTCTCTGAATGACTTATTTCACTTACATTATACCCTCTAGGTCCATCCTTGGTGTTGCAAATGGCAGGATTTCATTCTTTTTTATATCCATTGTATGTATGTATGTGTATATCTATATACACCGCATCTTTATCTATTCACCTATCAGTGGATGCTTGGGTTGCTTCTATTATCTTGGCTATCATAAATAATACTTTGGTAAACATAGGGGTGCATTTATCTTTTTGTATTTTCTTTGGGTAAATACCCAGCAGTGGAATTACTGGATAATAGGATAATTCTATTTTTAATTTTTGAGGAACCTTCATACTGTTTTCCACAGTGGCTGCACCAATTTTCATTCCCACGAACAGTGTACAACAGTTCTTTTTTCTGTGGAACTTCCTTGCTTCTGCCTTACTAGAGTTGCTGACCTGTCTGACAATGGGATTTTTAAGAAGAGAGACAGGTTAGGACTAGTATTAAGGCTACTTTTGGGCTATATTTCTTGCTGTGGTTGTCTTTAGTGGGGAAATCTGGGATTTAAGTATCATTTAAAATATTTCTGTGGAAAAAATGGATCAAACCACATACTTACAGTTGACTTTTGAGAGCATAGTTCAGTCCTCATTTGAGAGCTGCCCTTTTCAGTAATTAGCCTTTGTTCCTTGGGAACTGATCATGTATTAAACAGAACAAAAAGCTTATATAAAGGCTAATGGACAAAAAAGGGGAAAGATGAGAGAAGTTTGCATTAAATCTGTTGAAGGTAGATTTAGAAGTTTGATAGAATTTCTTCTATCATCCCAGTTACTGACATTTAACATAGGAATGGGAAACATTTTCTATAAGAGGTTGAATAGTAAATATTTTTGGCTCTGTGGACTACACAGTCTGTTGCAGTCACTCACTTTTGCCATATAGAGTGAAAACGGCCGTAAACCATGTATAAATGAATGGATGTAGTCATGTTTTAATAAAACTTTATTTACAAAATCAAGTAAGTAATGGGTTGCATTTGGCCCATGAACCATGGTTTTGCATCTCTTAACACCTTAAAAATGCTTATAAAAGCATATGCAAATTAAGCGTTTAACAATATATTAATATGAAATAAATTAAAAGGCTTAGTTAAGAATGCTAAAACATAAGATTATACTTGTTACAGTAATGAAAACAGCTTAATTTTCCCCAAAATAAAAATATGATTTAAAATTGTTTAAGATTTTATTTATTCATGAGAGAGACAGAGAAGCGGAGACATATGTAGAGGGAGAAACAGACTCCCTGTGGGGAACCTCATGTGGGACTTGATCCCAGGACCCTGATCCCAGGACAGCCATCCCAGGACCCAGGATTACGACATGAGCAGAGGTAGATGCTCAACTGCTGAGCCACCCAGGTGCCCCAAAATACTGCCTTTTTTTTTTTAAGGACAGACTAATGGATAGGAACATGTAATGCAATTTACAAGGATGCTTACCTCGTGTTAAAGAAAAAGTAAATGTTAAAACCTTGATTAAATGTTGAAAACAACTTTTCTGAGATACAGAAAAAGCTCTGTATCTCAGTATGTGTACGCGCGCGCGCACACACACACGGTAGTGTTTGACAAGGAATAAACTCAAGGAGAAAATGCTTAGATACTATATATACCTCAAAACTTCAGCTAAATTCAACAGATGTTAATAAGGTGCACCAGGTTATGATAGTTGCTGGAACTGTTTAAAGATATGTAATATAATTCCTCAAATTAGGAAAGTGCTACCACATATGGTACCATTTGTATTCTACACAAGGGTGCCACATATAAGTGAATACGATTAACTTTGTAGGTATTTTACTTTGTTCTCTTCAGTCCTTAGGAACTTGCCTGCCATTGGAATCTGTTGCCATAATTGGAAATTTTAAACAAATTAGGTGGCAGGGTAATAAGCAGAAATTCATACAAAATGAATATTCTGAAATTTGATATAAATAGATACTTAAAAAAGAATTACTGACATGTACAACAATATGAATGGATACAAGGTTATTATATGAAATGAAGAAACCCAAACCCAAAAGTTTACACACTGATTACATTTACTTAATATTTTCAAAATGACAAAATTTTGATAGTGATGGAGAACAAATCAGGGGTTGCCAGAGGTTAACAATGGGAGGAAATGATGTGCCTCTAGAGACAGCATGAGGGAGTCTGCTTGTGGTGATGGCAACATTCTGTATCCTGATTGTGGAGGCAGTTACACTAATCTATATGTTTGATAAAATATTACAGAATATACACCAGAAAAAAGAAGGTCATATAAAAACCAATGTCTGCAGTTTATGTATTGTATATTGTACCAATGTCAGTTTCCTTGTTTGCTAATGTGCTACACTTATGTGAGATGTTATTAAGGGAAGCTGGGTGAAGAGAACCAAGGAAATCACTGGACAATATTTGCAATTTCTTGTCAATCTAAAACTGTTTCACAAGAAGAAGTATAATAAACGTAACAAAAAAGGCAATAGACAATGCAGAGACAAAAAAAGCAAAACTACAATTAATAAACTCTGATTTGAAGAGATATTATTTCCTTAACACAAGGAGAGGGATACTGTTAAGAGAGAGAGAGAGAATGAGAGTTCTCAGAAATTCAAAACACAAGAGCAGAAGCTTTTAAAGGTTACAGAGGTTACCGAAAGATTAAATTGGGAATAAAAGAAAGACAAAGAATAGAAAATAAGAAAGGGTGAGGAAATTAGAGAACTGATGAATGTAGCTCAACATTCAAATGATTATGTTCAGAGAGAACAGAGAAAATGGAAGGAAATTATACATGAAAAATTTCCAGAAGTAACTATTAGTAAGCACTGCTGCTATCCAACAGACACTAGTTTTAACAAATACACAAAAGTAAAATACCTACAAAGTTAATCGTATTCACTTATATGTGGCACCCTTGTGTAGAATACAAATGGTACCATATGTGGTAGCACTTTCCTAATTTGAGGAATTATATTACATATCTTTAAACAGTTCCAGCAACTATCATAACCTGGTGCACCTTATTAACATCTGTTGAATTTAGCTGAAGTTTTGAGGTATATATAGTATCTAAGCATTTTCTCCTTGAGTTTATTCCTTGTCAAACACTACCGTGTGTGTGGTGAGTAATTCTGTATCTCAGAAAAGTTGTTTTCAACATTTAATCAAGGTTTTAACATTTACTTTTTCTTTAACATGAGGTAAGCATCCTTGTAAATTGCATTACATGTTCCTATCCATTAGTCTGTCCTTAAAAAAAAAAAAAGCAGTATTTTGGGGCACCTGGGTGGCTCAGCAGTTGAGCATCTACCTCTGCTCATGTCGTAATCCTGGGCCCCTGGGATGGCTGTCCTGGGATCAGGGTCCTGGGATCAAGTCCCACATGAGGTTCCCCACAGGGAGTCTGTTTCTCCCTCTACATATGTCTCCGCTTCTCTGTCTCTCTCATGAATAAATAAAATCTTAAACAATTTTAAATCATATTTTTATTTGGGGAAAATTAAGCTGTTTTCATTACTGTAACAAGTATAATCTTATGTTTTAGCATTCTTAACTAAGCCTTTTAATTTATTTCATATTAATATATTGTTAAATGCTTAATTTGCATATGCTTCTCCCTCTGCCTGTGTCTCTGCCTCTCTCTTGAGTGTGTCTCCCATGAATAAATAAATAAAATCTTTAAAAATAATAATAATAATTAAAATTAAAGACCTCAGGGGAACTTTTGGATGTGATGAATATGTTCATCTCCTGATTGCACTGAAGTTTCATAAGTGGGTACCTATATCAAAATTTACCAAATTCTACACCAGAACTGGCCCCTTGGCTGAAACATGGCTTGGTTAAGGCTATTCTCCCAGGAAGTTTCTAGTTAATCATTTCAGTAACACTTATAAAAGTCATGCCTTTCTTCTAATAAATTCTGAATTCTCTTTCACTAACCAACATAGATTCTTGCATTCCCTCTTATAATATTGTTCATGTCCTCATGAAACCAAAAGCATTCCTACAATAAGATTCAAAACAACTACCATCCCCAACTGATCACCACTTGAAAACCTCACAGATTTTATTACCCAATAGTTCTTACAATCACAAATTTCATTAATAAGAAAGATCACTCACAGCACCTCTAGTTATGTAAATAAACCACAAATACTACCACCAAATCAAAACATTTCCATTTCTAAATCTTGCAACTTTACAAGCTAATAATGCTATTTATCTTACACCAATTTTTCACTTTAAAACCATGCTTTGAAGCATGAGGTCAATCAACTGCTTTAATGAGATTTAAATACTTAAATCTTACTAAAATGTTCACCCTCAAAAGCAAGTGCTGAGCCAAAGGCAGACAACCACTGAGCCACCCAGGCATCCCCCTTTCTTTTTTTTAATTGAAGTATAATTAACATATGTTAGTTTCAAGTGTAAACATATTGATTCAACAATTCTATATATTCATTCAGTGCTCCAGGTACATATAATGTTTATATAAATATTTAAGATTTAATTCATGAGAGACACAGAGAAAGAGGCAGAGCCACCCGGGCTTTTCTATAGATATATTCTGTTATAGGAAACCTGGGTGGCTCAGCGGTTTGGCGCCGCCTTTGGCCCGGGGCGTGATCCTAGAGACCCGGGATCGAGTCCCACGATGGGCTCCCTGCATGGAGCCTGCTTCTCCCTCTGCCTGTGTCTCTGCCTCTCTCTCTCTCTCTCTCTGTCAATAAATAATTTATGTATTCATGTCTCTCATGAATAAATAAATAAAATCTTAAAAACAAGATATTCTGTTATAGTATGTACTACATTTTCTTTATCCATTCATGTATCATTGGATATTTGGGTTGCTTCCATATCTTGGCTTTTGTAAATGATGCTGCAGTAAACATAGGAGTACGTATATCTTTTTGAATTAGTGTTTTAATTCTTTTGAGGAACATCCACCACTGTTTTCCACAGTGGCTGAACCAACTTACATTCCCAACAACTGTGCAGGAGGGTTCCTTTTTCTCCACATTTTCAACAACGCTTGTTATTTCTCAACTTTTTGATTTTAGCCATTATGACTGGTGCAAGGTGATATCTCATTGTGGTTTTGATTTGCATTTCTCTGATGATTAGTGATGTTAAGCATCTTTTCATGTGTCTGTTGATCATCTGAATGTCTTTGGAAAAATGTCTACTTCTGCCTATTTTTTAATCACATTATTTGTTTTTTTTTTTTGGTATTGAGTTGTCTTCATATATTTTGGATATTAATGCCTTATCAGATATATCATTTGTAAGTATCTTCCCCCATTCAGTAGTTTGCCTTTTTGTTTTATTGATGGTTTCCTTTGCTGTACAAAAGCTTTTTATTTTGGTGTATTTCAAATAGTTTAATTCTACTTCTGTTTCCCTTACCTGAGGAGGCATATTCATAAATATGTTGCTGAGGTCCAATGTCCAAGGAATTACTGCCTATGTCTTCTTTTAGGAGTATTAATCCTTCTCACATTTTTTCTTTTAAAGATTTTATATATTTGCTCATGAGAGAGACAGAGAGAGAGAGAGAGGCTCAGAAAGGCAGAGGGAGAAGCAGGCTCCATGCAGGGAGCCTGATGTGGGACTCGATCCCGGGTCTCCAGGATCGCACCCTGGGCCAACGGCAGGCACTAAACCACTGAGCCACCCAGGGATCCCTTGGAGTCCATTTAGATTGTACTGTGTGATGATGGGTTATGGTTGGGGTTTTGCCTAAATTTTAGCTTGTGTCTGTTAAATATGTTGCCCTATCTTAAAAATGAGTTTGAAGGAGACCTTGAGGGGAATGTGGGGTTTTAAAAACTTCCTGGATACTTAAAATGTCATCCCATTAGGGGATAATTTTCTCCTTGTATGGGAGGTGCTTCTGCTTCTGAAATTGGAAATTGGTCTGTGGAATTCCTCAGGTACAGTTTTTTAGGATTTTGATATTGTTTTGAGCGGGTTGGGATGTGGGGAGGAAATTGAGGTGAAAGGTGCCATAAAGCCAGATTGGTTTCTGGGGTCATTTAGGGACCGTGGATAAGGAAGCATTTAGTCCATGCTATTTTAAAAAAAACATTTTTTTTTCTTTTTCACATCTTGGAAGCTGGGGGTTTCACCCTTTTAGAAGCTGACCTCAGTGAAGGCCAAAGTGGAGGGTCAGTAAATATGCTACTGGCTCCCCCAACTCCAGAGTGAGAGTCTTCTCCTTTTCCTTGGTTTTTATATTTTCTTTTCCATCATCTCCTTATGCTACAGAACCTCTGCAAGCTGTCTGACCTTACCAGGATAGTGACCTATACTCCTTTCTTCCCCTTTTCTGTTTGATGTTCTTGTGACTTTTATTCTTGGCAAATAAGGATGCCAGACTTGACACAAGTTACGCTGAGTGATGGTTTTTACCTCCCCTGCTTTTTCTCTCTCCTTCTTTCATTCTTATTTTAATTTTTTTAAAATTTTTTTATTTATTTATGATAGTCACAGAGAGAGAGAGAGAGAGGCAGAGACACAGGCAGAGGGAGAAGCAGGCTCCATGCTCCGGGAGCCCGATGTGGGATTCGATCCCGGGTCTCCAGGATCGCGCCCTGGGCCAAAGGCAGGTGCCAAACCGCTGTGCCACCCAGGGATCCCCTCTTATTTTAATTTAAAGGCAGCCCATGGATTGTTAACTTAACACGGTCTGGGCAAACATGGAATTATGCAATCCCCAGGTGAGCAGGCCTGCCTGCTTCTCCTGTGTTCCGAGATAACCATTTGGGCTGGGAGTATGGGTTGGTGTGGTGAAAGGAAGGTGAGGTATGTGGGAGGGGGACCAAGAGAGCACTGTGCCTCTTGTCTTTGGGCTGGGGACAGTGGCCAGGGAGGCCCCCACACAGGAGAGTTTCCAGGTGTGCTCCACACCAGACTTTAACGTCTAAGAATTGTTTGGGATTACTGGGGTGTGTTCCTGGTTTGTGTTTTAGACTACCCGTTTATTGTGTTGTACCAGGAACAGATTGTACCACTGACTGCTGTTTATACACTGAAGTGGGGTCGGTGGATCTGACTCATAACCCGGGATCTTCAGGGAGGAAATTATCAAGATAAGGGCACTAGCATTTTGGGGGCACCTGCTTCTACGCTACTTAGGATTCAGAGTTCTTAAATGAACCTCTCCTGCTCACAGGCGCTTTATGTTCTCAAGAATTTCTTTTTCCCTTGTAAGGGCATTTAAAAAGTACATCTAGAGACCAGTCCTAGGCTGATATGAGGCTGATTAGGGAGAACCAAAGGAGGGCCTGGGGCTGAAAACCAAGAAATCAAAATAGTCCCAGCTGTATTGGTTTGACATCTGTGTCCCTGGCCAACCCCAGCTGAAGTCTTTGGATTTGAGGAAGAGGAATAAAAATCAAGAAGAGAAAAAGCAGTCAGGGGAGAATGTTCTTTGAAAACAAAGACATATCTGCTAACTTTTAATAAATGTACTCATTGCTCTTTAATCAGGAGGGTGAAAATAGAACCAAAGTGATTATCTTCCTTCAAGTATCTCTTGGTGGAACAAATGTTACTTAAGATAGAACCACAATTATAATTGTGCCTGTCAGCAGTTGGTGGAGGCAAACCGATTAATAAATAAAATTTCACAGTTGGTGAGAGAGGAAGGCAAAATGGTATTCTCTGTGTTAGTTTTTAGAACTTGGTGGATAAACAGCAAAATGCTTTCAAGACAATGTTATATGTATTTATTGATTTTGTCAACACTCATTATCCAGTTTAGGGAGACAATTTAATTCATTGGGATTTTTTTTGCTGGTCTTGGGACATCCCCACCCTTCACACTCAAAAATATTATTGAAGACCCCAAAGAGCTTTTGTTTAGGTGGGTGATATCTATCAATAGTTACTGTAACAGAAATTAAAATGAGAAATTTAAAAATATATTAATTCACTTAAAATAACAATAATTAAACCCATTAATGTCAACATAAATTACATATTTTTAATAAATTATAACTATTCTCAAAATTAGAAGAAGACTGATACTGTTTTACATTTTTATAAACCCCTTTACTACCTGGCTTCACAGAAATATAACTGAATTCTCATATCTGCTTCTACATTTAATCTGATGCAATAAAATTTTTTGGTTGAAGTGTATGAAGAGAATCGGGCCTCACATAGATGTGTAATTGGAAAAGGGAGAAGTATTTTAATATCCTTTTCAGATAATTGTGGATACACATCTTTGTTATATAATACCAAACTCAAGTAATGGCTTCTAAAAGGTGATTTGCAGTATGGAATTTGAAACCGTATCAGTGAACTTTTCATTTTCAGCTACATTAAAATCTGTTGGTTCATTTTGTATTTGAATGGTTCTTTTATCCGTGCATGATTTTGTAACATTTAGCATTGATTATTGAAAAAATATCACTTCATTGGGTTATACAGGTCTTCCTAGTGTTGACACATTTCATCTTACATTGCTGAAAAAAACACATTTATTAATATCACTCATCAGAAAAGTCTTTATGGATCAGGATGCTATCAAGCTTACCATGACAGACGTTTTCCAAAATTCTTTATTTTTACTTGAAAGCCTGAATTTAATCATTGATAACAGAATACAGTCAGTTGTTGTCCTTGAAGAGACAGGCTTACTTTGTTTATGTTCAAGGTAATGTCTGCCCCATACCCAAGTCTGAATAACCATATTTGTCTGTAAATCGCTATTTCAAGTAAAAAACATTTCCATTAAAAAAGAAAAGCTAATTCGGTTCACATTTCAAACAATTGCACAAGAGCTTTTTCTCAAGATATACATAAATATGCAGCAGAAGTGATTTGTGTGTACTTTCCATTTCATTACACAAAATAATAAAAAGATGTACTCACAAGGGCACCTGGCTGGCTCAGTCAGTAGAGCAGGCAACATGATCTCAGAGTCGTGAATGGAGCCTATTAAAAAAACAAAAACAAACACAAACAAACAAAGATGTACTCAGGGATCATGATTTGGTTAAGATTAGTTAATTTTTACTGTTTTATTGAGAGAATTCATAGGTAAATTTATATTTATATAAATCAATTTATATTATTGAGGGAATTCATAGGTAAAACTAGTCAGTATTGTTTTTTCCACTGAGAGTGATGAAGAAAATCATTCCCATGGGTTCAGTTTGGTGTTACTGCCCTGATTCCTGCTGCAGTGCCTGCACTCTTACCCACCATGCTTTTGTACCAGCAGTGCACGTATCAATACAGCAGAAAAGACAAGAAACATCTTGGTATTATTAGGAAAAGAGTTTAACTCCATGAACCTCCTGGGAAAGTCTCAAGGACACAAGGAGGGGGGGGTCTATGGATCACACTTTGAGAAGCACCACTTTGTTGTTATTATAATCTCTGCAGGGTCATTTGGAAGTATTTTAACTAAGCAAATGTAAAATTAGACTGGGGAGAGCAATGATTAGATCTGCTTTTGGCTTGAACTTAATGTCATAGCCTATACTGCACCCAACATCACAGAGCATGTTATTGTGCACCTCACAGTATCCGCAGGAAAAAACCCACGGACCAAAGGTGCCCGCAGAGCTGCGAGTCAACATCTGGCTGGGCTTAAGTGCTGTTGAGAAGAAATTCAATAGCTTCGCAGAAGGAACATTCACCGTCTTTGCTGAAATGGTACATTCAATGACATCACTATCATTTCCTCTTTGGGGGGAGTCCTGTTACTTGTCATCCTTAGAGAAAACATTCATCCATGTGCTAATATTAGACCTCAGTTCTCTGCAGAATCCCCCACCACTCACATCCCCCACCAACTTTCTGGTGGTCTCTGAGGTACTTCACATGTGCTAACAGTCTTGCCCATCTCCATGCCTAGATTTTACTATAGGCATGCTGGCTACCAAGTAGAAGTAGTGGGAACACCCTGCTTCTCCATTCTGTGTCCTTGTCACTTAGAAACCAAAGGAGCTGTGCACACACCCCCAGGTCTCAAAGCCCCTTGTGATAATAGCTTCTTTAGCTGCTTCCTGGAGTTTATCTCCTTTCAAGGCTCAGAAACTATATCTGAGACAGGTAATGTTGTGGCTGCTTAAACCCAATTTCCCCATCAAGCCTCTACTCAAACTTCTTCTTTCCTTCTTCAGCCTCAAACCCCCCTGTCAGGTGCAAATCATCTTTTCAGTGGCTCATCAGCAGAAAAATGGAAATTTCAGCTTGCACCCAAACAAGGACACTCACTGGCAGATCTCAAGCCTTTTAGTGGTTGACATCGTGAAGAGCAAACCATTGTAGATTTATAACTACTAACTTAGACAGAAATGCCCTATAAACAGGAGTCTGTTTTTGCCACTAAAGCTGTTTCTAGAAAGGGTTTGGTCTTCATCCCCACTACATTCGAAGGGATGAAGGCACAGAACTTTTAGGCACCATAAAGATTGGACCTTTAAAGGACCTTCATAATGTCAGACAGATTCTTTGTAGACTGCCTGCAAAAGGTACCATCGGTTATAATGTTGATTCTGTGGGGAAATGCGCCCCAAGTTTTAGGCAGTAGACTTTACAAATAAGCTCTTAGAAGCCTATACACTCATAAAATGAGGACTTTATGTGTATTTAAAAAATTAGGTTTGGAGAACCTTTTGGAGCCATTCAATATAATAATGGAAGCAACTAGTGTGCTATACCACTGTTTACAAAGCACTTTTGATTGCACATTTGGACAATTTATGAGGACCGGTGGTATTATCCCCAATTAATAAATGGGAATACTGAGTCTTAAAAAGAAGAGTGAGGTACCCAAGGTTGCATAATCAGTAGCAGCCCAAGTTAGGTCCATACCTTAAGTTTTTTCACTTTCTATCATGGTTTAGCTTAAATGGGCTTAAAAATTTATGAGTGGGCTTTATTTCTTGCTCTTTGATGTGTTTTCTCTAATCGTTTTTAACAGTATGAAAATCAAGCTCTTATGTTTGGAAAATGGGGCACTTCTGGATTAGTGGGTCATCATAAATTTTCTGATGTCATAGGAAAAATAAAACTCAAGAGGGAATTCTTTTTGCCTCCGAAAGGCTGGGAATGGGAAGGAGAGTGGATAGTTGATCCTGAAAGAAGGTAAGCCCTTCCATTTTTCTGAGAAAAAACGGTGACAATGAAACCTTTCCCTAGATATTGCTAAATAAATCTTTTCTATCATTATTCTTGGTAATACTTACGCAATACCCACTGAGCAAACTCCATAGAAATTTCAAATAGGTCATTGGTGCCCCATAATAAAACAAAGAAATAAAAAGCACCTGGTACTAACATTCATTGAGAACTTATAGGTGAATGTATCAAGCAGTGAGCTAAGCACCAGGGTGTTAATTACTTTATTGAATCTGGCCTATATCCCTATAAGGTAGCTAGTGTCAAAAATTATGAAGGATCTGAGATGTTTAGCTTACTTGGTAGCTAACAAGGTCACCTGCCATATTTCATGGATGCTGGCAAGAGACAAGAGACACAGGACTCCTGGGTCAGAGACAAGGGACTTCACTGCCAACAGCAATAGCAGTGCCAGTATTAACATTTGCTTTAGTTATCTGAGCTCCAATTCCCACAGGGAGACAAGAAGATGGTCAGATGACACTTAAACACGAAGTGGTTGTGTAATAGGAGAGGAACTTAAGCTTAGGGAATCCAAATCTTTTTAATGAGTAGCAAGCATGCTGGCCCTTTGCTCAAGAGAGAGAGAGAGAGAGAGAGAGAGAGAGAGAGAGAGAGAGAGACTATCTCTGTCTTCCAAGATTATTCCTCATATAGGTATCCTTGATGCTGTGGAAACATAAGAACTCATAGAGAATTACCTCCCAACAAATAATAGCATGATCTCCACTGTACAGTTGAGGAAAGTAAGACCTACAGAGATTAAGTAACTTGTCCAAAGACACATAGGTTGTAGGTGGTACCAGTCCAGACTTAACTATTAGGCTGGAATGTCTGTAAGAAACAGTTGAGAGTACACTTTAAATGGGTGAATTGTGTGGTATGAACAGTGTGTCTCAAAAGCTTGTTATTAAAAAGAAAGGAACAGTAAAGGGGAGGCAAGGATGTGTCCCCTGGAGTTAGGGTTTCTGAATGTTGCCAACAGCATCAGAGTCAGAGCTCCCTCTTCTCTGCCTCTTGACAGCAAACTTGAGTTTGGAGGAAACAAGCTTGGTAAAGTTGGAATTCAAGGCCTTAAACTAGAGTTTTTCCTCTCTGTCCACATTTGTTTCCTGTGATCACAGGCATTAGAGAAGGAGGGGAATGAGTGAGCTGGGTCTGGTCTGTTCTGGTCTGGTAAGACCCAACGATTGCACATGATTGCTTGTAACCCATGACAGCTTGCTTTGGATAGAGTTGGGGTTGCTGGTGGGGACAAGGGAAATGGGATTTGAATTGGACAGAAGGAAGAAAGGGTAATGAGAACAGGGAAAGGTGGAGGCATTGGAAAAGCGGAAGGTCAAACCATGTCAAGGCTCTACGGGACCCCAGAGGCAGCAGCCGGGTCTTCTGTTCTCCTTCTCTGGGACCCAGAGAATGATGGGATGAGCTTAATTTATACAAATAGTTGGGGCTACTTCTATTCTGATTTCTTTTTTTTAAAGGTTTTATTTATTTATTCATAGAGACACAGAGGGAGAGAGAGGCAGAGACACAGGCAGAGGGAGAAGCAGGCACCATGCATAGAGCCTGACGTGGGACTAGATCCAGGGTCTCCAGGATCACGCCCTGGGCTGCAGGCAGCGCTAAACCCCTGCGCCACCAGAGCTGCCTTCTATTCTGATTTCTTTCCAGTGCTCGATTCTAGGGGAGGATTGGGCAGGGAAAAGATGTAGGGACGGTAAAAGAAAAAGACACCTCACTTGAGTGGGTACCTGGCAGGAGACTTAAGTCAAAGTTGGAGCCTCTATACTTTCCTTTATGGGCTGTCAAAATAGTACCAAATCCAAGAGGAAAATTGGCATGGCAGAGAGTTATATGGGTTTCTTAAGTACCTAAATGAAGTCTGGAGTCTTAAATGACCTGGTTCGGCTGTCAACCTAGGAAACTATCCAGAAAATTTAAACTCCTCCCTTCAGTTTGTGTTACGTAGACCATGCAAGCCATGAGTAAAAATTTCCATACTTGGCCTCAAGAGACTATTTCCACGCCATTTTTTTTTAAGTAGGGGGAATAAGGGTGGACAATATCCTATTCTTTTGAACTGTTAGTCAGGAGTTTTGCTGACCGGCCCTGAACTGAAACAAAAATATGGAACATGAGATCTGTATAAGGAGCTGCCCACAAGACTGTTTTCCCAGTCCCCACCCTGATGACTGAGAAGGAGCAGCCCTGCTAACTTGAGGAGTCCTCTGTGATTCCAATCTCATTGTTCCCACAGGCCCCTTCTCCAAAAGAATGTCAGAAGTTATTAGCAGGAAGAGGAGTTTGGTGGAGAACCCCAGGGCTAGAGTAAGGAGGGAGCCGGTGTAGATGTTTCCCGGACCCTGGGCCCTGGGCCTCTGGGGTTGCTGGCTACCATTGCTCCTTTGGTAACTCAAGCCTCGCCCACAGCTTGCTGACCAAGGCAGACGCGGGGCACATGGAGTTCACGGACGAAGTGTACCAGAATGAGAGCCGCTACCCCGGGGGTGACTGGAAGCCAGCTGAGGACACCTATACCGATGCGGTGAGGGGGCTGCTCCCCACACGGAACCTCCAGCCCTAGCTCTTTGGAACTGTGGTCTGTGAATCCACCAGCCACAAGGCGTGGCCTCCCCTTCTCTTCTGCTCTGTCTTGTGTTCTGAGTAGCCACACAAATGCACCTCTAAATATTTTCTATAGAAAAGACATTGGACCTGTTTAACTGGATGTTGGTATATGGTAAAGTTTGAGTTGTGCAATTTTTTATTGTAAATATTTATTACTTAACTAGTTTTTTTAAATCACAAGAAATAAAATGGACATGTCTCTAAAATGTCCCAAGAGCATAAAAGGAAATGAAAAGTAAGTCTTCTCCCAGATTTACATTCCACCCCTCAGTGATAACCACTGAAAGTATGTTTCTGCTCACACGCAAATGTAAAACTGCTCTCCCATGCCAAAACACACCTAAATAGAATTATGTTGTATGCACAGTTCAATAATTTGTGTTTTTCATACAACAAAATATCTTGGGCATCCTTTTATATCAATATGTATAGGTCTATGAGCTTTGTAAAAAATGCCCACAAGTGTCTTATTATGTGCACCTTGTATAATATATTTAAATATCCTCTCCTTGTGGACATTTTTATTTTTTTTCCAGTCTTTGGTTTTTTCAAGCAATGCAGCAGTAACCATCCTTATATATACATTTTTATTCACTTGTGGAAGTTTATCTCCAAGAAAGATTCCCTGGATGAGTTTGGTCAGATTTCAGTGCATATGCAGTTTTGATAAATATTGCCAAACTGCTTTCAAATAGGTTGTATGAATTTTTATTTCCAGCAGCAGCATATTAGAGGGCTGTTTTCCTAAACACTCATTACCTCCACTACACCAGCTTTGTCTGAGCTTGAATCAGTGGTGCCCTGAAGTCTTTTCCATTTTCCAACTCTTAATTTAAAGTGAGGCTGTGGGGCATCTGGGTGGCTCAGTCAGTAAAGCATCTGACTCTTGGTTTCAGCTCAGGTTGTGATCCTAGGTCATGATCTCAGGGTCATGAGATTGAGCCTCGAGTCAGGCTCAGTGCTGGGCATAGAGCCTGCTTAAGATTCTCTCTCTCCCTCTCCTTCTGCCCCTCTCCACCACCAAATAAATAAATAAATAAATAATCTTAAAAAAATAAATTTAAAAAATAAAATGAGGCTGAGCATTTTTCCATATGTTTATGGACCACCTTTTTATGTTCTTAGGAACTTTTTCTCCTGTCAGTTTTCATGCAGTCAATACTTTAGTCAGTAGGGAACCTAAACCTTGCTCAAATGTTACATGATTAACATCTAGAACCTCCAGTGATATTACCTTGTACTTGAAAACATGTGTTTTTCATGCTTTATCCATCTCTGATGGTTCCCTTCCAATATAACTCCTTATAGAGTCACGCCATTTCATAATATTAAATTGAACCATATGAAATTGCTGATATTTGGCCATTTTTGATCTACTACAACAATTTTCCATGGTTCAACCCAACATACCCCTAACAGAAGGTATTCTAAAAAACTAATCTTGTGTAGCGATTGTGAATAAATTGAGATTAGAGATTCCTAAATTAGCATTCGAGTGCTATTGTTAAGTGTGAGTCATACTCTCACCTTTGCATTTTATCTGACACCCTGGCTCACTTCTCTTCTTCTTTTTTTTTCTTTTTAAAGAATGGTGATAAAGCAGCATCACCTAGCGAGCTGACATGCCCTCCAGGATGGGAATGGGAAGATGACGCATGGGTATACGATATAAATCATGCAGTGGATGAGAAAGGTAACATTTTAGATCTATTACCTGATGGGCTCTCTGTAGCAAGGCCCTGGTTAACCCCAGAGTAAAGTTTCCTTGGTTGTGGGGCGGTGGGGAGCAGTCCTACTTCTGTCAGTCTGTGACAGTCAGGTCTTGGATATTACCTGTCATTATTCAGAAGCAGAATCTGAAAGACAAAGAAGTGCTTGAACAGGTGCAGGTAGGGGCGTCATGAGTGAACACTACAAGATCACAGTGGGCCTTGTTGAGATGTTGGGGATCCAGGATGAGAATATGGGAGGGAACTGGCATTTGGATATTCTTCTCTATTCTAGTCGCACCCCATAGGCTCCCTGGGAACATTACACTCAGGAAGAAGGAGTGTAAAATTCCTTAATAGTCATCCTGTTCAGCAATAATACAGATTGTTTTGGGGTTTTTGGAAGTCTAGTTAGCACACAATAACGTAGATTATTAACATAGCTTCTGTTACTGGTGTTTATCCTTTTCTATGAACAGTAACCTGAAGTTAAGTGAACTATAATATTTGGAAATATCAAAAGAGAAAATGTGATTTTTTTCCCTTATAAGAGAAAGAACAAGTATGGATAGAGAAGGGTTCAAATTGATTATAAGTTCTTTGCTGATGGTATCCCTGGGTGGCACAGCGGTTTGGCGCCTGCCTTTGGCCTAGGGCGCGATCCTGGAGATCCAGGATCGAATCCCACGTCGGGCTCCCGGTCCAGGGAGCCTGCTTCTCCCTCTGCCTATGTCTCTGCCTCTTTCTCTTTCTCTTTCTCTCTCTGTAAATAAATAAAAATTAAAAAAAAAGTTCTTTGCTGATCTTGACACACACACCAAGCCTTATAATCATAGCATTGATTGAGCACAAACTATGTGCTAAGCATAGTCCTCATCATTTGCAGGCATTATTTCGGTGAATTCTTTTTAAGGAGGTATACTTTACCTTTATGCTGGGGAAATCCGGCCATAGGCAGGTTTTTTACTAACCTGCAAAAAACTTACATAGTAAATAGCCAGCGTGCAGGGATGCTGGGATTTAAACCCTGCTGTGTAACTACACAGGCCACACCCTTCAACACTGTCCCTGATGGCCTCTTGCACTGTGCTTTATTCTTAGATGCACATAATTACCTTGAGTGACTGGAGGGATAAAAGGGGAGGAGAACCCCGGGGCAGCAAAGGAAGCTCTTTGAAGAGAGCTGTATTCAGTTTGGTTGAATTGCAGCAAACTGAAAGGAGCAACAATGGCATTTAATGCCACAGTAGAGCATGTTGGGGGAGCAGAGACAGTGACTGGATGTTTTCTGGAAGTTTATCTGGCAGTCTGGCAAATGCATCTTTTTGGGATAACCATTTGCAAACTCTGTTCCAGGCTGGGAGTATAGAATTACCATTCCTCCTGATACTAAACCCAAATCTTTGGTTGCAGCAGAGAAAATGTATCATACTCATAGACGACGAAGGCTAGTCCGAAAACGCAAGAAGGATTTAACACAAAGCACTGCAAGCATTGCAAGGGTAAGAGTTACCACGGGAGGGAGCTAGGCTGGGGGCCATATAGAATTCCTGTTATTTGGCTATTTCTACAGAAACTGTTTGCCAATCAAGGGCCTAATGCCCTCCCTGCACAGGGGTTCTCAAAATGCACTTGCTACCCCAACCAGCAACAACACATTACCTGGGAATTTGTTAGAAATGCCTCACTCCAAACCTACTGACTTAAAAATTACAGGGGTGAGGTCCAGCAATCTGTGTTTCACAGTGTCTTCTAAGTGATCTGAAGTAGGTTAAATGATAAGAAACACTACCCAGTAGTAATAGAAATTATTTTGCATAATGAAGTAGTGGCAATAAATAGTTCAGTACTTAGAATAAGAAACACAAGGACTCAGGGGAGCCTGAGTGGCTCAGTGGGTTAAGCATCTGCCTTAGGCTCAGATCATGATCTCAGGGTCCTGGGATCGAGCCCTGTGGCGGGCTCCCTGCTCAGCGGGGAGCCTGCTTCTCCATCTCCCTCCGCTTCTCACACCTGCTCCTGCACACTCTCTCTGGCAATGTCTCCTTCTGTATCAGTTGCCTAGGTATCTCTCCATATACCCACAGTCCATCGGCCCCACAGGGGCCAACAGCTTTGTTCTTTGCTGTATCACTGGCTCATAGCACAGTGCTTGGAACAGAGGAGATATTTGTTGATGGACCAAATAATCTACCTTATCCATTAAGGGATGTTATTATTGTTGTTATGATGATGATGTTAGCATTCACCTTAAAAGTTTTACTTCTGTTTTAGGCCATGGAAGAATTGGAAGACCGGGAGGGCTGGGAATATGCTTCTTTAATTGGCTGGAAATTTCACTGGAAACAGCGTAGCTCAGATACCTTCCGCCGTAGACGCTGGAGAAGGAAAATGGCTCCTTCAGAAACACACGGTGCGGCCGCCATCTTTAAACTGGAGGGCGCCCTCGTAAGTAACAGGTCCTCAAAGCTCAGATACTATTGGTTGAGGGGGCGCCTCGGTGGCCCAGTGGTTGAGCGTCTGCCTTTGGCTCAGGTCTGGGGCCCTGGGATTGAGTCTCACATCAGGCTCCCTGCTCATCGGGGAGTCTGCTTCTCCCTCTCCCTCTGCCCCCGCACCCTGCTGGTGCTCTCTCTCTCTCTCACTTGAGCTTGCTCTTTCTCTCAAATAAATAACTAAAATATTTTAAAAATCTATATTGGTATAGGGAAATAGATGAGTGTTGTATACACTACTGACTCCACAGAGATTCCTCTAGTGCTGCAGAACTGCAGATAATTTGAGAAAAAACTACACATCCTGGGTGCTCAGTAAGTCTTGTTGCCTGAATACACCATGAATAGAGGAAAGGTTCTAAGAAGTTCTACCGCAGACGCGCCTATTTAATGTTATTTCACCCAGCATGTCCCACATATATCTGTTATAAAACCTCGTTGCAGGTGACATCTGTTATCATCCCAGGTGTGGGTTCCTTGGATTATACCTTGGAAACTACAACTGTTCCATAGACCAAGAAACTGTATTAAATATACAGATGTGAGGGGGAGAAAAACAGGAGGATGGCTCATGGAATTAGAGAATAATTCCAATGGAAGCACAATAAAGAAGGCAGGGAGGGGGAAAGCACAAAGGTGGGAGGGATGAATACGAAAATGGCACTGGTCCCTCTAAACCAACATGGTGATTGGGAGCCATTTCCTGGTTTTATACTTTTGCACACTGACCCTGCTGTGTTCTTCTGTTGCTTATTCTCATCCTCCTCCCACCCTTTTAATCCCTTTATTTATCTTTTATGGTTTCCCTTTTGAAAATTTTCAGCATCAGGGTTTGGTGAGCCTGGACTTGAGGCAGAAAGACTGGCTTCCACTTCTTACTCTGTCACTTTCCAGCTAAGTGACCTTGGGCAAGATACTTGCTGTTCTGGGCTTTATTCATTTTTAAAAATGGAGTGATTGGATGAGAAGAGTCTCTTTTAAAAGCCACCATTCCATTTCTTTGTAATTCTTGCCTCTCTGTTTTGAGGCATTGCTAATGAAGTTTTCTGCCTTTTTAGGGTGCAGACATGACCGAGGACGGAGACGAGAAGAGTGTGGACAAGCAGAAGTATAGTGCCACCACTGTATTTGGGGCAAACACTCCCATTGTTTCCTGTAACTTTGACAGTAAGTTTTAAACATGGATTTGTGCACTCCCCTGCAATGACTTATTTATCTAAGGCCAATTCTCTGAATCACCAAATATGATTAAAATGTCTTTAGGCAAATGTAAATTTTATTTTCATCATTTGATGAGGATTTTTTCAGATACAGTTTTAAAAATCATATTTGGGGTGGGGAGGTCATCAAATCATTGACTCTGATATGGTCTGTCCAATATGTGCTCATTCTATATGAAGCTCCCGAAAGATTGTTTTAATTAGAAAAAGAGGTTCAGGAAGTTAAGTAAGGGTCGGTTCTGATGATAATCTTTAGGAATTTTGGAATGAGGCAGACCTACTATGTAATAATAATAACAAATACTTATCTAGGGCTTATCACATGCCAGGCACTATGCATATATTAACTCATGTAATCCTCATAACCACCCTAGGACGTGGTGTTATTATTGTCCTCATCTTAGAGGTGCAGAAAGATGAAATAACTTGCTCCAGTCTTACAGTTTGTAAGCACTGTAGACAAGATTTTAAGTAGTCTGACTCTCAGAATCTGTGCATGAATCACAATGCTCTACTCTCTATCTCTCAGATTACATGTGTTGTTGGGATGGGAGCAGATATACATTAATATAAAGATGGGGGTATAAAAATTTTGAACTATCAAAATGACTTTTAAGTTATTTAACTTTGGACTATCAAAGAAACTTTTAGCAGATAACTGTTTCCTAGATCTGGGGCTGAAATAGTATAGGAAGCCCTATTTCTATAACTCATGGAAACCAAGTTTCATTTTAAAGGTCTGTGATGACAAGCAGTGGCCTAAATCCAGGTGTTTCACAACAGGACTGATGTTCTCCTGAGTGATACACTTGCACTGAGCTTATTGTAGTATTTTTAAAGTTAGTTTTATTTTATAGGAAGCAGAACTACTTTGGGAGCACATGTCATCACCACCTATGTGTTCTTTACTGTGGAGTAGATTTGAATGACCCATTTATCTCAAACATGTATTATCTCCAAATATGCCAGAAAATTTGCATTTTTCAGTGTTATGTTTCTTATAAGTAACCTCCATCCTCTTCTTTTTAGGAGTCTACATTTACCATCTGCGCTGCTATATCTATCAAGCCAGAAACCTCGTGGTTCTAGACAAGGATAGTTTTTCAGGTAAAGGGACAAAAATATCTGTCATACATGTTATTACATAGCAGGCCAGCTTGATTCTACTTTTCATCAGGTGGGTGCTTTTAGTAATTCCTCACAACAAAAAGTTTTTCCATATTGAGATGAGTTTGATTTGTGTGAAGTAAACTGCTCAGTCATTAAGTAATCACTGGATATGTTGAACACTATTGCTGGGTGCTGGAGATACACAGAAGATACATGGGCTTTGAATACTAATAATCATTAATTGATGAGTAATAAAAAAGCACCAAGAAGAAAAGCAATTTCTGCTCTCTGCTTGTACACACAGCTATATATATGGTGTGTGTGTATATACATATATATACACACACACACACCTCTCTATTTTATATATATATATATATATATATATATATATATATATATCTTATATATCATATATACACACATACATCCTGGGCTCTTGGGCTGATTGCTAAGTTACGATCCTTTATATAATTTTTTGGTAGCTCTCTCAAGTTGACAAAGGTTCAAAAATTCACCCATTTGCCTACAATCCTCAACAGGATTGAGGCAGTTTGGAGTCCATTTTGACCCTTCTGTGGCCTATCCCCATAAATCCATGAGATCATAAAGCCCTGAGACCCAGCTTGCTTTGTGGCCTTTGGACTGGTTCTAAGGGGAAGGCTGTGGTTAGGGCTGGGGGAAAGGTCAGGGGGCCTGCAGCTGAGGATTTGTGCTGTTGCTGATGGGATCATGAATGGTTCAGGGTCCATGTTGGCTACGTGGGGAGATTTCCACTTCAGGGCTTGAAGGCCAGCAGAGCTTTGATTGAAGCACTCTTAAAGCAGTTGCCTGACACTCAGGCATGCTCACATCAATTGTGAGGTATATTCCAAGCACTGATGTAACCAACATTTGTGCATGGTTTCCTTTTCTAATATATTAGAGCAGATTCAAAGTTATCCTTCTAAAATGCATCTCCAAAAGGGGTTTGAAGACATTTTTTCTGAATATTTACCACCAGGGGGCACTCGATCATTGAAAGTCAAAGTTAGAATCCTAATCCAAATTCTTGACTAGAGTTGCATAAAACTCAACACATGCCTTGCAGTTTGAGATAGAGGATATATGATCGGAGCAAAAACAAAGCGTCCCATTTGTGTGATGCCTCAGTGCTAAAACTGAAACAGCCTTTTGGATGATGCAACACTTTCAGGTTAGATATTAGGCTGTTGCTCAGAAGGGTCAGCTCCCAGGCAGTTGCAAAAGTTTTGGTGAAGTTATTTAGCATGGAAGAGAAACAGATTGCTTCTTTTTGCCTTATCTTTCTTCAGCTTATTGAGGTATACTTGACAAATAAGGTTTTACACTTAAAGTATAAGTAATGATTTGATATACAAATATGTTATGAAATGTTCCCAAAACTGCATTAATTAACACACCTGTCACCTCACGTAGTTCATTCCATGTGTGTGAGACAGAACATTCAAGTTCTCCTCTCCTAGCAAATTTCAGTTATACAATACACATTCTTAACTATAGTCCTCATGTTATACATCAGGTCCAGGCCTTATTCATCTTATAACCGAAATGTGTACCCCCCAACTAACCTCTCCCCATTTCAACCCATCTCCCAGCCCCTGGCAAACATCCTCCTCCTTTCTGTTTCTATTAGTTTGATTTTTGAGGAGGTGTGGGGGGACACCCACATAGAAGTGATACCTTGTAGTATTTGTCTTTCTCAGTCTGGTTTGTTTCACTTAGCATAATGCCCTCCAGGTTCATCTGTGTTGTCACAAATGACAGGATTCCCTTCTTTTTAAATGACTGAATTATATCTATGTATGGTATATACATAATACCACATTTTCTTTATTTATTCATCCATCAGTGGATACTGAAGTTTCTCCCATACCATGGCTATTGTGACTCACACTGCAATGAACATGGGAATACAGATAGCTCTTTGAGATAATTATTTCATTTGCTTTGAATAAGTACCCAGAAATGGGACTGGTGGATTATATGATAGCACTATTTTTTATTTCTTGGGGAACCTCCATACTGTTTTCTGCAGTGGCTGCCTCAGTCTACATTCACACCAGTAGGCACAAGCATCCCCTATTCTTCACATCCTCACCAACACTGACTGTCTCCTATCTTTTTGATGAGAGATATCCTACCAGGTGTGAGGGGATATCTCATTCTAGTTTTGATTTGCATTTCCCAGGTGATTAGTGACATTGAGCACCTTTTCATGTACCTTGTGGCCATTTGTATGTCTTCTTGAGAGAAACATCTCTTCAGGTCCTTTGCTCATTCTTAAATTGGGTTATTTGGGCCTTTTGGTATTTTGTATGAGTTCCTTGAGTATTTTAGATATTAACTCCTCATCAGATATGTGGTTTGCAAATATTTTCTCCCATCCCGTGGGTTTCCATTTTGTTGATCGTTTCCTTTGCTGTGCAGAAGCTTTTTTAGTTTGATGCAGTTCCATTTGTTTGCTTTTGCTTCTGTTGCCTTTGTTTTTGGTGTCAAATCCAAAAAAATCATTGCCAAGACTACTATCAAGAAGCTTGCCCCTTATATATTCTCCTAGGAGTCTTATGGCCTCGGGTCTTATGTTCATGTATTTAGCCTATTTCGAGTTGATTTCCTGTATGGTGTAAAACAGGGCTCCAGTTTCATTCTTCTGCATGTGGCTGTCCAGTTTACCAGCACCATTTATCAAAGAGACTATCCTTTCTTTACTGTGCATTCTTGGTGGCTTTATCCAAAATTAATTCTATCCTTTCTCCACTGTGTATTCTTGGTACTTATGTTGACGATTAATTGATCACATATGCATGCATTTATTTATGGGTTCTCTATTCTGTTCTGTTGGACCATGTGTCTGTTTTTATGCTAAGACCATACTGTTTTGATTACTATAGTTTTGTAATATAGTTTGAAACCAGCAAGTGTGATGCCTCAAGGTTTGTTCTTTCTCAATATTGCTCTGGCAGTCTATCTCTCAGGTGGTGGTGAGAGTCTGTGATCAGTGCAACTGGAGGTAGACCATGTGATTGAAATGAGTGCTCCTGGGGAGCTGGACTTCAGCCATGGCCTCACGGGTACTGTATTTTTCTGTTTTAGATCCATATGCACATGTCTCCTTCCTCCATCGAAGCAAAACCACTGAGATCATCCACTCGACCCTGAATCCCACATGGGACCAGACAATTATATTTGATGAAATCGAAATCTATGGGGAACCCCAGACAGTTCTACAGAACCCACCCAAAGTTATCATCGAACTTTTTGACAATGACCAAGTGGTAGATAATTTAGAATTTCTAAGATGGCTTGGGGAATGATGGAGGTTTAGAGGGATATTTGTTGGGGAATTTAAGGATTGCTTGTTTCTCTAGGGCAAAGATGAATTTTTAGGACAAAGCATGTGCTCTCCTCTGCTAAAACTAAACTCAGAAATGGATGTCACACCCAAACTTCTCTGGCACCCTGTAATGAATGGGGACAAAGCCTGTGGGGATGTCCTTGTAACTGCAGAGCTGAATCTAAGGCACAAGGTACTTGCTGAGTCCTCATGTATATGTTCTTTCCTGGTAGCTGTTAAAAAAACTTGCTAATAATAATAATAAAAAAAAACTTGCTAATAATGCGAGACACCATTTCCTAGAACTAAGGAGAAACGTTGATGTCTCCATGTTTGTTTTACAGGATGGTTCCAATCTTCCCATCCTTCCCTCACAAAGGGCACCAAATCTATACATGGTCCCACAAGGGATCAGGCCTGTGGTCCAACTCACTGCTATTGAGGTATGCAGCTCCCTAAGTTTTATTGATCAAGTCAGATGACATAGCTACAGAACTGTACTCTCTCACAGGAAATGGATCTTGCTACATATTCGCTTGCTGTCTCCAACAAGAGAATTTGTCCAAAACTTTGAAATATTCATGGAAACAGAAGGCTTGTTGAAAAAAAAAAAACAGGTCAATTCCAGCATTACTGAGGAAATCTCGAGTTCTTATTTACTAGGAGCTAGGAGACTGCTGGATTTCTCATGTCAACTGGAGAAAAGGAAGAGGGAAAGCAGACAGAGCAGTGTGCACATGTGTGTGTGTGTGCACGCATATGGGTGTGTGTGTGTGTGTGTGTGTGTGTGTATGTGTGTGTGCAGAGAGCAGGGGACCCAAAAGGGGGCCAAGGAGGGAAGAAGGATGGGAGCAACAGGAAATGGTGACATGGCAGACAGGCTGATGGAGCTAACTGGTAGCTTCATGGACAGCATCTGGTCCACTCTTAAGGTCTCCCCTGGTCCAGTCAAGTGGCTGTTACCTTGGGATTTCCCTTCTCAGGCTGTCTTAGTAACAGTTCACAAAGACCAAAGCAGACGGCTGAAAACAACAGCTTTCATTTTTGAATGCTTACATATCAGACACTGTGTTAAGGAGTTTACACTTGATCCTCAGAATGACCCTGTAAGTGGATAGTAGTGTTGGTCCTGCTTGCAGACAAGACCTAGAGAGAGTCCTAACTTGCCAGGGTTCACAGTCAGGATTCGATTCCTGCACTCTCCACTGCTCTGCCTTTTAGCATCTCAGGCAGAAGAAAAGGGGCAAAAGTGCTTTCTCTGCATGACCTACAGGCTTTCTAGGATAATAGTCCTGGAAATTTTAGGCAAATCTGCCTATAATCTGAAAAAGTGTGCCAGTTACTAAGGAAGAAATTTTTCCTTTTCAATATTATTTGTAACGTGCTGAGTTTTCCTCCTCTTTCTTTATATTGTTTTTCTTAGATTCTAGCTTGGGGCTTAAGAAATATGAAAAACTACCAGATGGCTTCTATCACCTCTCCCAGCCTCATTGTGGAGTGTGGAGGGGAAAGGGTAGAATCAGTGGTGATCAAAAACCTGAAGAAGACACCCAACTTCCCAAGTTCTGTTCTCTTCATGAAAGTGGTACAGTATCAAGACTGTAATAGTTCATGTGTGTTGAGTAGCTGAATTTTACACCAAATATGAATATATATAAAATATATAATATATATATATCACATCCCTTGATCACCCCCCGCCACACACACACACACACACACACACACACACACACACACACACGCACGACACATAGTAAATATATTTCCAAACTCTGACAGCAAATAGAAAAACCCTGCCTTGGCTTTAGCTTGCCAGTGACTTTCCTCCCTTAGATTCTCACACTATAGTAATGGTTTCTTGAAGCTTCACACATCCTAAGAATGCAGAAATATTTATGAGAAATGCTTAGGTATTTCTTGAATAAACTCTCCATCTGTTAGCTATCAGGTACAGACTTTTGGTCAATGCCCTGGAGGATAGAACTCTAACCCTCAGCCCTGCTCCTGAAGCTCTGCCATGGACTGGGACCTTCCAGATTGGGAACGCAAACTAGGGAAGGGGCAGCTGAGGAGGCCATTTGGGTGGTGGGGCCATGCCCTATCAGCCTGTGACTGTGCCCCACTTCCAGGAACCGTTTGAGGGCACCCACTTGGCTCCATGGAAGTCCTCCCCTGGTTGTTAAGAACAGGACAGCGTCAGATCTGGTTCACAATCCTCTGTCAGAGCCTTTAAGCTCATGCCCTTAAGCACTATGCTGCTTGCCTAGCACATAAATTCCTATAAACTACTTACAGTGAGTCCCCGGGGCTACACCAAATGGGCAAAATGAGTCTGGGTTGGTCCCTTGGGTGAGTTTATTGGCATGGCTTCGTACAGAGGAGTGATGCCTGCCCCTGTGACCCCTCAGTTCTTGCCCAAGGAGGAACTGTACATGCCTCCGCTGGTGATCAAGGTCATCGACCACAGGCAGTTCGGGCGGAAGCCCGTTGTTGGGCAGTGCACCATCGATCGTCTGGACCGCTTTCGTTGTGACCCTTATGCGGGAAAGGAGGGTCTTGTGCCCCAGCTAAAAGGTAAAATGCATGTCTCTAAATATCATTTTGGGCTTTTTGTGTGTGATCTGATTTAATCTTTACAAACTTCCTCAAGATAAAAATGCAGATGAGGAAACAGATTTACACTGGGCCACGTAACTTTCTCAAGCTAGTATAGTTAGTAAGTGGCAGAGCCAAATTTGGATTCCCACCTTGTCTTGAGGAGGATCCAATGCTCAAACTGTTACCTTCTGAAGTAACCTGTCCCTGGCTGAACATAAATAATGTCTCTTCAGGAAATGTTAAGTACTTCCTAAAGTTGTCATATTAAGTTAAGCCGAGAGGACAAACAAGAAAATGAGTGGTTCAGTCCAGTGTGATAAGGGTTTTGGTGCAGAAATACAGGGGTCCCCCCATGAGCACTGAGGCAGTGGGAGGATTTTTATTTCGTATTGCTTTCCATCTGTTGTCCTCATTAACACATCCCATTATTATGATGTAATTTTTTAAAAGATTGTATTTATTTATTTATTTATTCATTCATTCATTCATTCATTTGAGAGAGAGAACAAGCACAAGCAGAGGGAGCAGCAGGCAGAGGGAGAGTGAAGCAGACTCCCCGCTGAGCAGGGAGTCTGATGCGGGGCTCGATCCTAGGACCGTGAGATCATGTGAGCTGAAGGAATACACTTAACCGACTGAGCCACCCCTGGTGCCCCTATTGTGATGTTCTTTGAAAAATATTATTTCATTGTTGCTCATGGAGGAAAAACTGACACCTGCTGAGTTTTTCTTTTAATAAATTAATTTTTTATTGGTGTTCAATTTACCAACATACAGAATAACACCCAGTGCTCATCCCGTCAAGTGTCCCCCTCAGTGCCCGTCACCCATTCACCCCCACCCCCCGCCCTCCTCCCCCTCCACCACCCCTAGTTCATTTCCCAGAGTTAGAAGTCTTCATGCTCTGTCTCCCTTTCTGATATTTCCCACACATTTCTTCTCCCTTCCCTTATATTCCCTTTCACTATTATTCATATTCCCCAAATGAATGAGAACATACACTGTTTGTCCTTCTCCGATTGACTTACTTCACTCAGCATAATACCCTCCAGTAACCAACATTTGTGCATGGTTTCCTTTTCTAATATATTAGAGCAGATTCAAAGTTATCCTTCTAAAATGCATCTCCAAAAGGGGTTTGAAGACATTTTTTCTGAATATTTACCACCAGGGGGCACTCGATCATTGAAAGTCAAAGTTAGAATCCTAATCCAAATTCTTGACTAGAGTTGCATAAAACTCAACACATGCCTTGCAGTTTGAGATAGAGGATATATGATCGGAGCAAAAACAAAGCGTCCCATTTGTGTGATGCCTCAGTGCTAAAACTGAAACAGCCTTTTGGATGATGCAACACTTTCAGGTTAGATATTAGGCTGTTGCTCAGAAGGGTCAGCTCCCAGGCAGTTGCAAAAGTTTTGGTGAAGTTATTTAGCATGGAAGAGAAACAGATTGCTTCTTTTTGCCTTATCTTTCTTCAGCTTATTGAGGTATACTTGACAAATAAGGTTTTACACTTAAAGTATAAGTAATGATTTGATATACAAATATGTTATGAAATGTTCCCAAAACTGCATTAATTAACACACCGGTCACCTCACGTAGTTCATTCCATGTGTGTGAGACAGAACATTCAAGTTCTCTCCTAGCAAATTTCAGTTATACAATACACATTCTTAACTATAGTCCTCATGTTATACATCAGGTCCAGGCCTTATTCATCTTATAACCGAAATGTGTACCCCCCAACTAACCTCTCCCCATTTCAACCCATCTCCCAGCCCCTGGCAAACATCCTCCTCCTTTCTGTTTCTATTAGTTTGATTTTTGAGGAGGTGTGGGGGGGACACCCACATAGAAGTGATACCTTGTAGTATTTGTCTTTCTCAGTCTGGTTTGTTTCACTTAGCATAATGCCCTCCAGGTTCATCTGTGTTGTCACAAATGACAGGATTCCCTTCTTTTTAAATGACTGAATTATATCTATGTATGGTATATACATAATACCACATTTTCTTTATTTATTCATCCATCAGTGGATACTGAAGTTTCTCCCATACCATGGCTATTGTGACTCACACTGCAATGAACATGGGAATACAGATAGCTCTTTGAGATAATTATTTCATTTGCTTTGAATAAGTACCCAGAAATGGGACTGGTGGATTATATGATAGCACTATTTTTTATTTCTTGGGGAACCTCCATACTGTTTTCTGCAGTGGCTGCCTCAGTCTACATTCACACCAGTAGGCACAAGCATCCCCTATTCTTCACATCCTCACCAACACTGACTGTCTCCTATCTTTTTGATGAGAGATATCCTACCAGGTGTGAGGGGATATCTCATTCTAGTTTTGATTTGCATTTCCCAGGTGATTAGTGACATTGAGCACCTTTTCATGTACCTTGTGGCCATTTGTATGTCTTCTTGAGAGAAACATCTCTTCAGGTCCTTTGCTCATTCTTAAATTGGGTTATTTGGGCCTTTTGGTATTTTGTATGAGTTCCTTGAGTATTTTAGATATTAACTCCTCATCAGATATGTGGTTTGCAAATATTTTCTCCCATCCCGTGGGTTTCCATTTTGTTGATCGTTTCCTTTGCTGTGCAGAAGCTTTTTTAGTTTGATGCAGTTCCATTTGTTTGCTTTTGCTTCTGTTGCCTTTGTTTTTGGTGTCAAATCCAAAAAAATCATTGCCAAGACTACTATCAAGAAGCTTGCCCCTTATATATTCTCCTAGGAGTCTTATGGCCTCGGGTCTTATGTTCATGTATTTAGCCTATTTCGAGTTGATTTCCTGTATGGTGTAAAACAGGGCTCCAGTTTCATTCTTCTGCATGTGGCTGTCCAGTTTACCAGCACCATTTATCAAAGAGACTATCCTTTCTTTACTGTGCATTCTTGGTGGCTTTATCCAAAATTAATTCTATCCTTTCTCCACTGTGTATTCTTGGTACTTATGTTGACGATTAATTGATCACATATGCATGCATTTATTTATGGGTTCTCTATTCTGTTCTGTTGGACCATGTGTCTGTTTTTATGCTAAGACCATACTGTTTTGATTACTATAGTTTTGTAATATAGTTTGAAACCAGCAAGTGTGATGCCTCAAGGTTTGTTCTTTCTCAATATTGCTCTGGCAGTCTATCTCTCAGGTGGTGGTGAGAGTCTGTGATCAGTGCAACTGGAGGTAGACCATGTGATTGAAATGAGTGCTCCTGGGGAGCTGGACTTCAGCCATGGCCTCACGGGTACTGTATTTTTCTGTTTTAGATCCATATGCACATGTCTCCTTCCTCCATCGAAGCAAAACCACTGAGATCATCCACTCGACCCTGAATCCCACATGGGACCAGACAATTATATTTGATGAAATCGAAATCTATGGGGAACCCCAGACAGTTCTACAGAACCCACCCAAAGTTATCATCGAACTTTTTGACAATGACCAAGTGGTAGATAATTTAGAATTTCTAAGATGGCTTGGGGAATGATGGAGGTTTAGAGGGATATTTGTTGGGGAATTTAAGGATTGCTTGTTTCTCTAGGGCAAAGATGAATTTTTAGGACAAAGCATGTGCTCTCCTCTGCTAAAACTAAACTCAGAAATGGATGTCACACCCAAACTTCTCTGGCACCCTGTAATGAATGGGGACAAAGCCTGTGGGGATGTCCTTGTAACTGCAGAGCTGAATCTAAGGCACAAGGTACTTGCTGAGTCCTCATGTATATGTTCTTTCCTGGTAGCTGTTAAAAAAACTTGCTAATAATAATAATAAAAAAAACTTGCTAATAATGCGAGACACCACTTCCTAGAACTAAGGAGAAACGTTGATGTCTCCATGTTTGTTTTACAGGATGGTTCCAATCTTCCCATCCTTCCCTCACAAAGGGCACCAAATCTATACATGGTCCCACAAGGGATCAGGCCTGTGGTCCAACTCACTGCTATTGAGGTATGCAGCTCCCTAAGTTTTATTGATCAAGTCAGATGACATAGCTACAGAACTGTACTCTCTCACAGGAAATGGATCTTGCTACATATTCGCTTGCTGTCTCCAATAAGAGAATTTGTCCAAAACTTTGAAATATTCATGGAAACAGAAGGCTTGTTGAAAAAAAAAAAACAGGTCAATTCCAGCATTACTGAGGAAATCTCGAGTTCTTATTTACTAGGAGCTAGGAGACTGCTGGATTTCTCATGTCAACTGGAGAAAAGGAAGAGGGAAAGCAGACAGAGCAGTGTGCACATGTGTGTGTGTGTGCACGCATATGGGTGTGTGTGTGTGTGTGTGTGTGTGTGTGTGTGTGTGTGCAGAGAGCAGGGGACCCAAAAGGGGGCCAAGGAGGGAAGAAGGATGGGAGCAACAGGAAATGGTGACATGGCAGACAGGCTGATGGAGCTAACTGGTAGCTTCATGGACAGCATCTGGTCCACTCTTAAGGTCTCCCCTGGTCCAGTCAAGTGGCTGTTACCTTGGGATTTCCCTTCTCAGGCTGTCTTAGTAACAGTTCACAAAGACCAAAGCAGACGGCTGAAAACAACAGCTTTCATTTTTGAATGCTTACATATCAGACACTGTGTTAAGGAGTTTACACTTGATCCTCAGAATGACCCTGTAAGTGGATAGTAGTGTTGGTCGTGCTTGCAGACAAGACCTAGAGAGAGTCCTAACTTGCCAGGGTTCACAGTCAGGATTCGATTCCTGCACTCTCCACTGCTCTGCCTTTTAGCATCTCAGGCAGAAGAAAAGGGGCAAAAGTGCTTTCTCTGCATGACCTACAGGCTTTCTAGGATAATAGTCCTGGAAATTTTAGGCAAATCTGCCTATAATCTGAAAAAGTGTGCCAGTTACTAAGGAAGAAATTTTTCCTTTTCAATATTATTTGTAACGTGCTGAGTTTTCCTCCTCTTTCTTTATATTGTTTTTCTTAGATTCTAGCTTGGGGCTTAAGAAATATGAAAAACCACCAGATGGCTTCTATCACCTCTCCCAGCCTCATTGTGGAGTGTGGAGGGGAAAGGGTAGAATCAGTGGTGATCAAAAACCTGAAGAAGACACCCAACTTCCCAAGTTCTGTTCTCTTCATGAAAGTGGTACAGTATCAAGACTGTAATAGTTCATGTGTGTTGAGT